>NC_041392.1:78079834-78084270 GCF_002162155.2 Triticum dicoccoides
GACAACACGACTGGGCTTTGGCGGGTCGGTAATGAAGAAGCATTGGTCCACTTGGGAAGCCAGTACCCATGGCTCATTTTTCGCGGTGACGTTTGCGCCCGCGGTCTTGGATTTGGCTTCGGGTATAACCATGGTGGTGAAATACCGGTCTTCTTTTATGACGTTCTTGGCCCATCTGACACGGAACATCGGGACCTTCTCTCCAGCGTAGCTCAGCTCCCAGATCTCCTCGATCCTTCCGTAGTATCTGTCCTTGTCGTTACCGGTGTAGGATTCCATCGTTACCCCGGAGTTCTGATAACCATCGCTCTTCATGTCCTTGGCCTCGGTGTAGAATGTGTAGCCGTTGATATCGTACGCCTCATAGGTCATCAGGTTGTGCTCGGGGCCCTGTGACAAGGCGAATATGAGTTGTTCTTCCCCGGAAGAATCCTCATGTAAAGGGTACGCCAGAAGCTTATGCTTGAACCAACGCGTGAAACATGAGTTGTGCTCTTTGAGTGTATCTCCGTCCGTCCTCTGTTGGCCTCGGTCATTGTACGTCTTTTTAATAAAGGTTTTGTGCTCTACCACCCAAGGATCGACCACGTCTATGTGTTGTAGCGCGACTAGGTTTGCTCTTTCAAAGTCGGCGAGTCGACCCTCGAAGTCGACATGCATTTCGCGGCGACCCTCACGGTGACCCCATCCAGCGAGCCTGCCGAGGTGCCTGTTAACGGGCAGACCAACGGGGTTCTCGATGCCTAGATAATTCGTGCAGTAGGAGATGCACTCTTCGGTCAGAAAGCCCCTGGCTATGCTTCCTTCTGGACGTGACATGTTGCGAACGTATCCTTTGATGACACCATTCATCCTTTCGAATGGCATCATGCTGTGCAGGAACGTCGGCCCAAGTTGGATGATATCCTCCACTATATGGACCAGCAGATGCACCATAACGTCGAAGAATGCGGGCGAGAAGTACATCTCAAGCTCGCATAGTATCACCACGATCTCTTCCTGTAGCCTTCTAAGTTGCCTCACGCCAATCGACTTCCGAGAGATGACGTCGAAGAAGTTGCATAGGCCAAATAGCGTTTCACGGACGTGCGCGTCCATGATCCCACGGATTGCAACTGGAAGTATCTGCGTCATCAGCACGTGACAGTCGTGAGACTTCATCCCGCTGAACTTTTGCTTCGCTGGGTCTAGGTATCTGCTTATCTTCCCTGCGTAACCATAAGGAAGTTTTACTCCTAGGAGGCAGGTGAAAAACTGCTCGATCTCCTCCTGACTTAGAGTGAAGCACGCGGGAGGGTAGTCATTTCCGGTCTTCTTGGCCTTTTTGCCTTTGCGACGACTTTCTGTGTCCTGCTTCGCCTCATCATCATCATCATCATCATCATCATCATCATCATCATCATCATCATATATAGCGTGAAGCTCCTGCCTGATGCCCATTGATTTCAAGTCTGCCCTTGCTTTCGGCCCATCTTTGGTCCTCTCTGGCATGTTGAACAGGGTACCAAGCAGACTCTCGCACACGTTCTTCGTGATATTCATGACATCAAGGCTGTGAGGCACACGGTGGATCTTCCAGTACGGCAAGTCCCAGAAAACAGACCTCGTTTTCCATACCTTCAGCAGCGGCTCTGGCGCCTTTCGCTTCTTTCCCGGCTATGGCGCCTTTTGCTTCTTTCCCGGCAGTGGGCAGTCTTTCCAATTTTTCAACAGCTTGTCTATTTCCTCGCCGCTCCTCGTACACGGGCGTTTTCGGGGTTCGGTTTCACCATCGAACAGATCCTTGCGTTTCCTCCACGGGTCATCGTCGCGAAGCCACCTTCGATGTCCCATGAACACGGTTTTCGAAGACCCGAGATCTCTATCTAGCTGGCGATACGTTGTGTCATCCATGCACCTTACGCATCCAGAAAATCCGTGGACTACCTGCCCCGCAAGATATCCGTAACCGAGATAGTCGTGCACCGTCGTGAGCAGTGCGGCTCTCATGGGGAAATATTCTTTCTCTGCGGCGTCCCATGTATTGGCTGGCGTTTTCCACAGCGTGTCAAGCTCCTCTTTCAGCAGCCCCAGATACAGATTGATGTCGTTCCCTGGTTGTTTCGGCCCTTCAATTAGCATACTCATGTGAATGTACTTCCTCTTCATGCACAACCAGGGGGGAAGGTTGTACATCCACACAAACACAGGCCAGGTGCTATGTGTGCTTCTCTAGCTGCCAAACGGATTGACTCCATCGGTGCTCGCGCCCAGCACGATGTTCCTTGGATCGTTCCCAAATTCTGGGTATTCGAAGTTCAATGCTTGCCACTGGCTCGCATCCTTAGGGTGACTCAGCATCTTGTCTTTTTTATCTATCTCCGGATCATTTGCGTCATCTTCTCGCTTCTTCTCCTCCCTATCCGCGTGCCAACGCAGGAGCTTTGCTACCTTAGGATCCGCGAAATACCGCTGCAGATGAGGAGTGATCGGAAAGTACCACACCACTTTTCGAGGAGCTTTCTTCCTCTTCTTGTATCGAGTGACACCGCACACCGGACATATTGTAGACTCCGCGTGCTCGTCCCGATAAATGATGCAATTGTTCATGCACACATGGTATTTCACGTGCGGTAAATCCAGAGGACACACGATTTTCTTTGCCTCCTCCAAACTGGTCGGGCACTTGTTCCCCTTGGGAAGACGTTCGTGCCAGAATGACATGTTCTCGTCGAAGCATGCGTCGGTCATTTTGTGTTTTACCTTCATCTCCAGAGCCATGAGCGTTACTTTCAGGCGGGTATCCTCGGGCCTGCATCCTTCATACAACGGAGTAACCGTGTCTAACTCAAGTTGATCCATCTTGGCTTTCTCTCGGGCGGCAGCTCTTGCGTTATCCGTCTGCTTGAGAAGCAGCTCTTGAATATGAGGGTCCTGCACCCAGCCCATCGATGGTCCAACGTCGTCTGCTCTGCCGGCATCATCATCATGTCCTGCATCTTCTACATGATGACTGTGTACAGCATCACCGTCGTGATCATCTCCTGGGGATTCTTCGTCTTCTCGCCCCCCCCCCCCGAGCCACGGTGGTTGTCTTGCTGCCCTTCCTCATTTCTTGCCCGGCCCCCATGAACGACTTCGTAGTCATCATCATCACCTTGCCACCGATAGCCATCCATGAAACCACGCAAGAGCAGGTGGTCCCGCACCTGCCCGGAATCCGGGTCCGCACTAAGGCTATTCAGCTTGCATCTTCGACACGGACATCTTATCTCCGTCTCGTTCTTTTGAAGCATCTCGGCCTTCGCGGACCTCAAAAACCTATTCACGATGCCTTCGGTCATCGTGCGGACCATGGTCGCCTGCGGGGTAGAGCAAAACGATATTTTAGAACCAAGAAAAAATTTGGCATGACTTTCCCTAAAAATAGGACCAAAAAGAATGCTTAATGCCAAAATTCTCGCCGAAACGGAAATGAATCAACATTCCGGCAAAATATTGGCAACTATCGCATTTCAAATACCGGTACACCTCCAAACACAAACACATATGCAACACCACAAACATATGCAACACCACGAACATACATAGATCTAGCTAGGCCATAAAAAGTGCATGTGCACATTGTTTGTAGGGAGAACAACATAAATATAGCTTCCCCCCTTACTTACCTAGCAAAACAAGGTAACTTAACTACTTAATTTGAATGAATCTATGGTGGAAATGAGGTGAAAAAGAGGAGGCACCCGAGACAAGGAGGAGGCGGTGGAGAGAATGAAGTGGGGAGAAAGTGAGTGTGGGAGGAGAGGCTGTCCAAAATATCTTGTTGCTGCCCACTTACTAATGGCGCACCAGCAACAAATGCGCCATTAGTAATCCAGGTTACTAATGGCGCACCCCCTGGCGGTGCGCCATTAGAACTTTTGTAAAAAAAGGAATAAAAGCAATAATAAAAAAATAACATTAGTGGCGCACCTCCTGGATGGTGCGCCATTACTAGTTACAACTAGTAATGGCGCACCACCAGGGGATGCGCCATTAGTATGTTTGGACAGGCGCACTAGTTCAAAAAAAAATTTGGTACTAATGGCGCACCGTGGTCAGGGTGCGCCATTAGTAGTTTCAACACTAATGGCGCATCAGAGGGTGGTGCGCCATTAGTATATACTAATGGCGCACCACTTGTCTGGTGCGCCATTAGTGTCATTTCCATCTATAGCCCTTTTCCTAGTAGTGGTCATAGGGCCACTAGGCCTTAGCGGATCGGGTGTGCCCGATCGGGCGGTGCGGGCGAAGGGGCACCCGCACGCGAGGCCACCAGGGGCGAGGCGGGGCGCCAGAATCCGGCGGGGTAGGGGGGAAAGGGCCGGCCAGCTCCGGCGAGCGGCGGGAACGGGCAGCAGGGGGCTCGGTGGCAACGGACGGCGCCGGCGTGGGCGCACGGGGCGCAGGGGGCG
>NC_041392.1:78085417-78129787 GCF_002162155.2 Triticum dicoccoides
GGGAGGGGGTTCCCTCTTTTTTTTTTTGTTAGTTTCTTTCTTTTATTTATTTTCCTTTTCTGTTTTTATTTATTTTAAAATACTTAGGCAGTTTATAAAATTGTGTTTATTACACCATATTGACTTATGTAAAATATGGCATCTCCCGAACACTTTTGTGTTAAATTTTGAAAAACTTTTATTGTTTGCTTTGATTTTGAAATTTGAATTCGAACGGGATTGAATCATCGCGAGGTTTACAACAGTAAGAGTGGTGATGAGGCATCATTAGCAGAGGTTACTGTAGCTTGATTATCCGGGCGTCACAACGGAGCCGCCGCCAAGCCCTAAAACCTCTCGGGAGGGCTGATCTGGAGTCTGTTCGGGGCTCCGGAGAGGGGAATCCGTTGCCATCGTCATCATCAACCATCCTCATCACCAATTTCATGATGCTCACCGCTGTGCATGAGTAATTCCATCATAGGCTTGCTGGACGGTGATGGGTTGGATGAGATCTATCATGTAATCGAGTTAGTTTTGTTAGGGTTTGATCCCTAGTATCCACTATGTTCTGAGATTGATGTTGCTATGACTTTGCTATGCTTAATGCTTGTCACTAGGGCCCGAGTGCCATGATTTCAGATCTGAACCTATTATGTTTTCATCAATATATGAGTGTTCTTGATCCTATCTTGCATGTCTATAGTCACCTATTTTGTGTTATGATCCGTTAACCCCGAAGTAACAATAATCGGGATATTTACCAGTGATGACCGTAGTTTGAGGAGTTCATGTATTCACTATGTGTTAATGCTTTGTTCCAGTACTCTATTAAAAGGAGGTCTTAATATCCCTCCGTTTCCGTAAGGACCCCGCTGCCACGGGAGGGTAGGACAAAAGATGGCATGCAAGTTCTTTTCCATAAGCACGTATGACTATATTCGGAATACATGCCTACATTATATCAATGAACTAGAGCTAGTTCTGTGTCACCCTAGGTTATGACTGTTACATGATGAACCGCATCCAGCATAATTCTCCATCACCGATCCATTGCCTATGAGCTTTTCATATATTGTTCTTCGCTTATTTACTTTCCCGTTACTATTGCTATCATCACTACAAAATACCAAAAACATTACTTTTACTACCGTTACCTTTTGTTACCATTACCACTACTATCATATTACTTTGCTACTAAATACTTTGCTACAGATACTAAGTTTCCGGGTGTGGTTGAATTGACAACTCAGCTGCTAATACTTGAGAGTATTCTTTGGCTCCCCTTTTGTCGAATCAATAAATTTGGGTTGAATACTTTACCCTCGAAAACTGTCGCGATCCCCTATACTTGTGGGTTATCAAGACTATTTTCTGGTGCCGTTGCCGGGGAGCATAGCTCTATTCTTTGAGTCACTTGGGATTTATATCTGCTTATCATTATGAAGAACTTGAAAGATCCAAGAACCAAGATTTATCCCTCAACTACGAGGGGAGGTAAGCAACTGCCATCTAGCTCTGCACTTGATTCACCTTCTGTTTTGAGTAAGCTTGCGACACCTAAACCTGCTTCTGCTATTCGTTCTGATATGTCACATGTTATTGATGATGCCACTTCTGTTATACATGATACTTATGATGAAACTACTTCTATGCTTGATACTATTGTGCCATTTGGTGAATTTCTGGATGAACAACTTGCTAGGGCTAGAGAGATTGAAAATATTGAATCTGATAATACTGATGAAAGTGATGATGAAGAATCACTTGTTATTCCTAAGGGTTATGTTTTTGATCAAGAAGCCTCTTTAGCTATTTTAGCTTCAAAGATAGATATGAACTTAAAAGGTTAGTAGCTAAATGGAATAAGCAATCTCTAAATGATAGAATGAAACCCGACCCTGCTTTTGCTACTTCACCTATCTGTGTTACCGATAAGGATTATGAATTCTCTGTTGATCCTGATATAATTACTTTGGTTGAATCTGATCCTTTTCATGGCTATGAATTTGAAACTATTGTGGCACATCTTACCAATTCAAATGATATAGCTACCCTGTTTACTAAAGATGAGAGAACTCGCTAGTTTTATATCCTTAAAATATTTCCGTTCTCATTAAAGGGTGATGCTAAGATATGGTTTAATTTTCTTGATCCTGGTTGTGTGCGTAGTCCCCAGGATATGATTTATTACTTCTCTGCTAAATATTTCCCTGCTCATAAGAAACAAGCTGCTTTAAGGGATATATATAATTTTGTGCAAATTGAAGAAGAGAGTCTCCCACAAGCTTGGGGGAGGCTTCTCCAATTACTTAATGCTTTGCCTGACCATCCTCTTAAGAAAAATGAAATACTTGATATCTTTTATAATGGACTAATCGATGCTTCCAGAGATTACCTGGATAGTTGTGCTGGTTCCGTTTTCAGGGAAAGAACACCGGATGAAGCCGAAATTCTATTGAATAATATGTTGACAAATGAAAATAATTAGACACCTCCGGAGCCAATTCCTGAGCCTATTCCTAAACCAACTCCGAAGAAGAGGGGTATTCTGTTTCTCAGTCCTGAAGATATGCAAGAATCAAAGAAATCTATAAAAGAAAAAAGGTATTAAAGCTGAAGATGTTAATAAATTACCTCCTATTGAAGAAGTACATGGTCTTGATTTACCGCTTGTTGAAGAAACTCATGGTCTTGATAACCCAACACATGTAGTAAAGGTAAATTCTCTCTATAGATATGATAAAGCTGAAATCCCATTTACTAAGTTTGCTAGCCCATGCTTAGATGAGTTTGATAAATTTATGGCTAAGTAAGAAGATTTTAATGCTTATTTTGGTAGACAATTGAAATACAATTCAAATATGCTTGAACACTTGGGTGATTATATGGCTAATGTTAAAGGTGAACTTAAACTCATTAGTAAACATGCTTCTATGGTTACCACTCAAGTAGAACAAGTACTTAAAGCTCAAAATGATTTGCTCAATGAATTGAATAGTAAGAATAATGATAATGCTGTTAGAGTTATGACTAGAGGTGCTAGAATGACTCAGGAACCTTTGTATCCTGAAGGCCATCCTAAGAGAATTGAGCAAGATTCTCAGAGAAATAATGTAGATGCACCTAGTCGCTCTAAAAGGAAGAAAAAGAAAAATGATAGGACTTTGCATGCTTCTAATGAACCTATTACTGAAACACCTGAGAATCCAAATAATATTTCTATTTCCGATGCTGAAACTCAATCTGGTAATGAACCTGAAACTAGTAATAATGTTACTGATAATGTTCATGATGATGCTCAACCTAGTAATGATAATGATATAGAAATTGAACCTGCTGTTGATCTTGATAACCCACAATCAAAGAATCAACGTTATGATAAGAAAGACTTTGTTGCTAGGAAACATGGTAAAGAAAGAGAACCATGGGTTCAGAAACCCATGCCTTTTCCTCCCAAACCATCCAAGAAAAAGGATGATGAGGATTTTGAGCGCTTTGCTGAAATGATTAGACCTATCTTTTTGCGTATGCGATCAACTGATATGCTTAAAATGAATCCTTATGCCAAGTATATGAAAGAAATTGTTAAAAATAAAAGAAAGATACCGGAAGCTGAAATTTCCACCATGCTTGCTAATTATACTTTTAAGGGTGGAATACCTAAGAAACTTGGAGATCCCGGTGTACCCACTATACCATGCTCTATTAAAAGAAACAATGTTAAAACTGCTTTATGTGATCTTGGAGCCAGTGTTAGTGTCATGCCTCTCTCTTTATATCATGGACTTGATTTGAATAAGTTGACACCTACTGAAATATCTTTGCAAATGGCTGATAAATCAACTGCTATACCTGTTGGTATTTGTGAGGATGTGCTTGTTGTAGTTGCAAATGTTACTATTTTAACGGACTTTGTTATTCTTGATATTCCCGAGGACGATAGTATGTCTATTATTCTTGGAAGACCCTTTTTGAATACAGGAGGGGCTGTTATTGATTGCACTAAAGGCAATTCCACTTTTCATGTTAATGGTAATGAGCATACGGTACACTTTTCGAGGAAACAACCTCAAGTTCTTAGTATCAACTCCATTGGAAAAATTCCATCGATTATATTTGGAGGTTTTGAATTTCCTCTTCCTACTGTCAAGAAGAAATATGATATTCTTATTATTGGGGATGTGCATATCCCCGTTGAGGTAACATAGTGTTATTCGAAATTTCTCCGGTTGCATGTTATTCAGAATGAGTTCGTTAACAAGACTTGATCAACCTTTGTCGGAGTAAATAACCATGGGTAGCCTAGCCGGCTTCCCCTGGCCCTTCTGAAAAAGTTATGAGCCTGCCGGCTCTCAAGAATCAAAGACATGGGGCCGCCTTCCCCTCGCTGGCTGCCGCCCAGGCCGGCTTTCGGAAGGCGGTCCGACTTTAGCCCTCATGAGAAGGCCGACTCCAAGAAGCTGGCTCCCATAAAGCGGTCAAGACCGTACCCACAAAGTTTGCACCCACCTAACAGCGGTGCGATGGGGCGCGGCTACAGTAAAGCCTGCCACCCCCGAATCCCGGAGCACGCCTGGCACAGTGCGCCGTACGGGGTAGGCATGACCCGTCCGGCGTGGCACTGTTGCCATGTTGACCCTGGCATCACCCACGACGGGCCGCCAGCGTGGCCCATAGACGGTGGGGCCCTTTGAGCAGAGAGACGCCCGAAAGCGGCCACGCCTCCAACCAGTCGGCCCAAGACGGAGCCGGCTCTCCGCAGCCGGCTTGCCGCCTCCCTCGAAGAAGACGCCCCATTAAGGAGATAAGGCGCGGTGAGGCTACAGCGATCGCCTGACAGGCGGCGGCACTGTAGCCGCGCTTACCACGATGAAGCTCACGTCAACAAGATGGAGCCACAGTAACCAACCGCCGACCAGGCCCTGGACAGTGGGGCCTGGCTGTCGACCAAGGGGCCGGCAGCCGGCGGGACCCACCAGTCGGTGGGCCCCAGCAGCCGGCACAGAAGCCGGCGAGCGCACTCACAGACCTGGGTCCCGTGCCCAGTTGGATTACCATTGTACCCCCGGGGGGTAGGCCTATATAAACCCCCCGGAGCACCCAGGCAAAGGGTTGGACCCCCTGCTAGTTCTAGACACCACACGAGGAGAAGAAGCAGGCTAGCCGTGCCCTTCTTCCTCCTCCCACCAGACAGCTCAAGGAGCGTTGTGTAGCTACTTGAATCATCTAGTGAACATGCGGAGACCCCGCAGAGCAGCAGTAGGGGTGTTATCTCCACGGAGAGCCCCGAAGCTGGGTAAGATCCGCCGGCGTGCATGTCTTCGCCTTATCCCGTTTCCAGGCACCGGTGATGTCTTACTGGCTCCCACAATGATAAGCCACCCGTTGGCATATGTCGCACCTACCACCCGACATTTGGCGCCCACCGTGGGGCCAGGTGCACCGTCGTCCGGAGACCTGTTCTGGACGGGAACCTTATTCCTCCCCCGCGAGCATAGCCAGCCCGGCACGCCCGATGGCGCTTGCCACGACGCGCTGCAAGGCGTCACCAGCATCTGCGCGGTGAGCAGTCTCGCCGATCCCCTCGACGAAACTCTCATCTACGACGAGCTCGCCTCCGACGCGGGCACCTACCACCTCGCCAACCTTCTCGGCCAGCTCCATGTCTCCAGCGAGCCCGCTGCGGACCTGGAGTCGGTTGGCTCCACCGACCCGATGCCTGTTGACTCCGACACGGCCTCCTACGACACCTTCCCCACCAACGTCACGATCTACAATGACCCGCTTCCTCGAGCCGACGGCTGCGATGCTGTCACCATCGAAGTGATGGTTGTCGGCCACGTCGGCCCGGCCGAGGAGAGCGCCCGCGACGCCTCGCACGCGGCGGCCCACGACTTATCCGCTCCCCTCCCGGCTAGTGCCGACGACGAAGCACTGGAGGCACGCCGCCTCGCCCTCCTCGCAGAGGGCCGGAGGCTGGCTTCCGTAAGACGCCTCACTGAGGCCTATCAGCGCGAAGCTGACCGCGCCGCCTTCGGCACGCCGGCCCCGGGCGGGCCAAGCCGGGCCGGCCTTGTCAAGTAATGCGGCACCGTCATCGCCGACACGCTGGGAGTCGACCGCCCGGTCTATGCCACTCCGCTCGAAAACTTGCGTGCCGCCCAGGCGGCTGTAGACGAGCTGGACGGCTTGGAGGCTGAAGACCTCTCCCACATGACCCGGCGCATCCAGCAATTGATTAACACAGCCGCGCAGCAACACGAAGCCGACGCCCGCGCGGAAAGCCCTCCCCCGCGCTGAGAACACGGCGCGACGTCCCGGACGCTGACTACGAGCAATACCCGCGCGCGACGCGAGAAGGAGCCAGCTGCCAGTCGCAGCCGGACCCGGATCTCCATCGAGCGAGACGCGGACGGTCATCCCCGAGCCATGGAATGGCGGGGCGACCCGCCTCCGCCTCCGCCCCGTGGAGAGAGATATCCCGCCCCGCCGCCAGTGGCGCACCCGACTCTCAGCGGCCGGCTAGGCCGCCGTGGAGGAATCGGCGAGAATGACGCCCGCCATCGGATCGACCGCCTGGCGCGATCCCTGGCGTTGGAAGAAGAAGACGATGTCGGCCCGCCCTGTTTCGGCCCCCGCATCCGCGACGAGCCCTTTCCCAAAGGGTTCTCGCTCCTAAGAGACACGCTCAAGTACAACGGCTCTGTGAAGCCAGAAGATTGGTTGATCGACTACTCCACGGCGGTTAGCATAGCCAACGGCAACCGACGCATTGCCGTGAAGTACGTGCCCCTCATGCTGCAAGGCACGGCACGGACCTGGCTCAACAGCCTCAAGCCGCGTAGCATCAACAGCTGGCTAGATTTCACAGAAGCCTTCATCCGCAACTTCACCAACACCTACAAGCGGGCTCCCAAGCCCAGACAGCTCTCCTTGTGCGTACAAGGCCCCGCCGAGTCCACTCGCGATTACCTCACGCGTTGGGCCGAGCTCCGCAACTCCTGTGAAGGGGTGCACGAGGTGCAAGCCATAGAATACTTCACAGCCGGATGCCGAGAAGGCACCCTCCTCAAGCACAAGCTCCTCTGCGACGAGCCGGCTACCCTTGATGAACTTCTGGACATAGCGGACAAGTACGCCACTGCCGACTCCTCGATGAAGACCGAGCTTCGGGTAGACGCGTCCGGAAAGGTACCCAACCCGGCGCCCAAGACGCCGGCTGGGGAATCCGGCCGGCTCCCCCATTCAAACGACCACAAGCGCAAGGGCCCCGCGCCGCCTCCCGCTAGTCGGCAGGTGGCCACAGTCGAAGACGCGCCGCCTGAAGAGCGACCGGCGCCCAAGAAGCCCAAGGGCGGCAGGCCGGCTTGGCAGCCCGCCTTCTCCTACGAGCAAACTCTCGACGCCCCTTGCAAGTTCCATAGCGGCGCAAAGCCGTCCAACCACACGACCCGGAAGTGCCATTGGCTCACCCGGATCTCTAAGGGCGAGGGGCTCGTGCCACCTCCGCCTGCCGGCCCGCCGCCTCCGCCTCCGCCGCCTCCGCAGTCGGAGCCGTGCATGACGAGTTCCCTGACGAGCAAGCAACCTACATCGTCTTTACAAGCCAACCCGAAGACCGGCGCAGCAAGCGCCAAGAGCGCCAGGAAGTTAGCGTGGTCGCTGCCAACCCCGCCGGACACATGCATTGGTCAAAAAAGCCCATCAGCTGGAGCCGGGCCGACCATCCGGAGGTAATGCCGTCTCCCGTCTCCCGGCTCTTATGCTTTGGTCTTGGAAGCCACCCTTGCAATGGACAGACGCGCCGCCCGCTTCTCCCGTGTGTTGATAGACGGCGGGAGCAGCATCAACATCCTGTACCGTGACACCCTGGAGAAGCTAAATGTCAAGACGAAGCAGCTCATTCCTACTCGGACAGTGTTCCATGGCATCGTACCCGGCCTGTCCTGCGCCCCCATTGGCAAGATCAAGATTGATGTACTTTTTGGGGACAAGGAGCATTTCCGCCGGGAAGCGATCTGGTTTGAGGTGGTGGACCTGGAAAGCCCTTACCATGCGTTGCTTGGCCGACCTGCCTTGGCCAAGTTCATGGCAGTTCCCCACTATGCATACCTCAAGATGAAGATACCAAGCACCAAAGGCGTCATCACCGTAGCCGGCGATTACAAGAAGTCCTCTGAGTGCGCGACGGCCAGCAGCCGGCTGGCCGAGTCCCTTGTGATTGCTGAAGAAAAGAAGATGTTGGACCGAGTCGTGGCCATAGCCGGCAAGCAGTCGGCCGTGCCCCCCGACCCCAAAGAGCATGATACTCAACGATGTTTCCAGCCGGCCAAGGAGACGAAGAAGATACCTCTTGACCCCGAGCATCCCGAGAGGTTTGCCGTCATCGGGGCAAATCTGAACAGCAAATAGGAAGGCGAGCTCGCCGATTTCCTCCGTGAGAATCGGGAAATCTTTGCATGGTCCCCCAAGGACATGCCGGGTGTTCCGAGGAAATTCGCCGAGCACAAACTACATGTTTGAGAAGACGCAAAGGCAGTCAGACAACCCCTTCGCCCACTGTCGGAGGAGAAGCGCAGGATCGTAGGGGAGGAAATAGCCCGGCTTTTGGCAGCCGGCTTCATTATGGAAGTTTTCTTTCCAGAGTGGCTTGCCAACCCGGTCCTTGTGCTAAAGAAGAACAACAAGTGGCGCATGTGTATAGACTACACGAGCCTCAACAAGGCCTGCCCCAAAGATCCCTTTGCCCTGCCAAGGATTGACCAAGTGATAGACTCCACAGCCGGATGCGAGCTGTTGAGTTTTTTGGATGCTTACTCCGGATATCATCAGATAAAGCTAGATCCGGAAGACCGCCTGAAGACCGCCTTCATCACGCCATTTGGAGCCTTCTACTACCTGACTATGACATTCGGCTTGAGAAGACCGCCTTCATCACGCCATTTGCATGCAGAAGTGCCTCCTCAAGCAACTCGGCAGAAACGCTCACGTTTACGTGGACGACATCGTGGTGAAGACGGAAAAGCGCGGCACCTTGCTGGGAGACCTCAAGGAAACGTTTGAGAACTTACGCCGGTTCCAAATCAAGCTCAACCCCGAGAAATTTGTGTTCGGGGTGCCAGCCGGCTAGCTCCTTGGCTTCCTGGTCTTCGAATGCGGCATCGAATGCAACCCGGTGAAGATCAAGGCCATCGAGAGAATGGCGATCCCCACCAAGCTTCAAGACATCCAGAAGTTCACCGGGTGCTTGGCCTCCTTGAACCGCTTCATCAGCCGGCTCGGAGAGAAAGCTCTCCCCCTCTACCGCCTCATGAAGAAGAGCACTCACTTCGAGTGGAACGACCAGGCCGACCAAGCTTTTTACGAGCTGAAGAAGATGCTGGCCACGCCTCCTGTCCTCGCAGCGCCGACTGAGAAAGAGCCCATGCTCCTCTACATCGCCGCAACCAGCCGGGTGGTCAGCACCGTCATTGTAGTCCAGCGCCCAGAAGAAGGCCGAGCCTAGCCGGTCCAGAGGCCGGTGTATTATTTGAGCGAGGTGCTGTCCGCCTCAAAGCAGAACTACCCGCACTACCAAAAGATGTGTTACGGCGTGTACTTCACCGCCAAGAAGCTGAAGCCCTACTTTCAAGAGCATCCCGTCACGGTCGTATGCACTGCCCTGCTAGCCGAGATCATAGGTAGCCGGGACGCATCCGGCCGGGTGGCAAAATGGGCCATCGAGCTGCCCCCCTACACGATCTTCTACCAGCCCCGCACTGCCATCAAGTCCCAAGCACTGGCCGACTTCCTCGTCGACTGGGCCGAGACCCAGTACCTGCCGCCGGCTCCCGACTCCACCCATTGGCGCATGCACTTCGACGGGTCCAAGATGCCCACCGGTTTGGGAGCTGGCGTTGTCCTTACCTCTCCGAAAGGTGACAAGCTCAGATACACGCTACAGATCCACTTTGCCGCCTCCAACAATGTGGCCGAGTACGAGGCGCTCATACACGGGCTCCGGCTTGCCAAAGAACTTGGCATTCGCCGGATCCTATGTTATGGCGACTCGGACCTGGTGGTCCAGCAATCATCCGGCGACTGGGACGCCAAGGACACGAATATGGCGAGCTACCGCTTCCTGGTCCAACAACTCAGCGGATACTTTGAAGGATGCGAGTTCCTCCACGTACCGCGAGCCGACAACGAGCCAGCCGATGCTCTGGCTCGAATAGGCTCCACTCAGCAAGCAATTCCAACCGGCATCGCTCTCCAACGCCTCCTCAAGCCGTCCATCAAGCCGTCTCCAGAGTCCGATTCCATCTTCGTGCCGCCTGACCCCGATGCGGCCAGGTCCAGATCGAAGAACCAAGTAGGCGACCCCAAGACCCCCGTAGCTGGCCCGACGACTTCGGTAGCCGGTCCGGGGACTTCAGCAGCCGGCTCGGGAACTTCGGCGGCCGGCTCGGGGACTTCGGCAGCCGGCTCGGGGACTGCGGTAGCCGGCCCGGGGACTGCACCAGCACAACAGCCGGCGGCCGACTCCAGCACCTCACAGCCCAGCCCGCCCACCCTGGTGGCAGTAGCCACATTGGCAGTAGAAGAAATCGCGGCTCCATCATGGGCTCAGTCCATCCTCAACTTCCTAGTAAACCAAGACCTGCCGGCTAACGAAACAGAAGCAAGACAAGTCCAACGTCGAGCCGGAGCATACACGATCGTCAACAGAGAGCTCGTCAAGCGCAGTGTTACTGGAGTCCTCCAACGGTGCGTCGAGCAAGAGAAAGGCATTGCAATCCTCAGAGGCATTCACCAAGGAGAATGCGGCCACCATGCGGCCTCAAGATCACTTGTCGCCAAAGCCTTCCGCCATGGTTTCTTCTGGCCGACTGCTTTGGATGATGCCAAAGAATTAGTTAAACATTGCAAGGGGTGCCAACTCTTCTGCTCCAAGCAACACATGCCGGCCTCGCCACTCAAGACCATTCCCCTCACTTGGCCCTTTGCCGTTTGGGGACTGGACATGGTGGGCCCATTCAAGACGGCGCGCGGCGGCATGACGCATTTGCTCATCGCCGTGGACAAATTCACCAAGTGGGTTGAGGCAAAGCCGATCAAGAAGCTGAACGGGCTGACTGCTGTGACATTCATCGCAGACATAACAACTCGGTACGGCGTGCCGCACAGCATCATCACCAACAATGGCACGAATTTTGCCAAAGGAGCCCTGGCACGTTTTTGCGCAGCCCAAGGTATCCGGCTGGACTTAGCATCCGTCGCCCACCCGCAGTCAAATGGCCAGGTCGAGCGAGCTAACGGCCTCATCCTCTCCGGTATCAAGCCCCGACTGGTTGTACCTCTGGAGCGCTTAGCCGGCTGTTGGCTCGATGAGCTGCCGGCTGTCCTCTGGAGTCTGCGCACTACACCAAACAAGTGAACCGGCTTCACCCCTTTCTTCCTTGTGTATGGTGCCGAGGCGGTCATCCCAACTGACATCGAATTTGACTCGCCTCGATAACCATGTACACGGAAGCGGAGGCCAAGGAAGCACGAGAAGACGATGTCGACCTGCTGGAAGAAAGCCGGCTGTTAGCCCTCAGCCGGTCCGCCATCTACAAGCAGGGTTTGCGCCGCTACCACAGCCGGAAGGTCAGGCCAAGATCTTTCCAAGAGGGTGATCTTGTGCTCTGGCTGATCCAGCGAACAGCCGGCTAGCACAAGCTCTCAGCCCCTTGGGAAGGCCCCTTCGTCATCAGCAGAGCTCTAGGCAACGACTCCTACTACCTGATCGATGCACAGAAGCTGAAGGCACGCAAGAGAGATGACTCCGGCAAGGAGTCGGAACGACCATGGAACGCCAACCTCCTTCGAAGGTTTTACAGTTGAAAGGCAGTATGTATCACGCTAACTTTTGTATTAAGTACAAGACAATAGGCCCCCCGAGGAGGGCTCGGGGACTGCCATCCCTTATTTATGAATGAAAAGTATCATGCTTATGACCTTGTCATTTCATTTACTTGTTCCGTCCGGCACCGGGTTCGACTAGTCGGCTCGGGGACTGGCCGACTGGAGTTATATTAGAAGTCCTACCCGCAGTCAGACAAGTAGTGTGCCGGCTCTCAAGCCTTCTCTTGCCAAAAGTCACAGTTCAAAGAACCGGCTGTCCGGCTGGCAAGAGTTAAAGGCAGGAACGGGCGCCCACACGAAAAACGGCTAGGGACTAACGGACTAATATAACAAAAGCCGGTTTTTCTCACACCACCGACTGGCTACCAGAGTAGCCGGCCGGCCGGTTTCCATTCACTTCACTTCAATCCAAGAAAGCTCAAGTACTTGCCTCCCCAAAGAGGGAAGGCGGCAAAGGAAAAAGCCTAAGGATAAAAAAGCATACGCGAATGGAAACCAAACATGCACATGATAATATTTACATAAAAAGACCTCCGAGAGGCCAGCATTCAACATAGTTTGGATACACCCCCAGTGGGTGGAACTGCGAAAACTTAACAAAGATCGTTCAAAGACAACAAAGCAGGAAAGATAAAGATGGCAGGTCAAGCCGGCGGAGCGGCCGACGAGCCAGACTGGTTGGCGGAGACGGTCGTGCCGGCTGAAGGAGCGGCCGGCTGGCGAACTTCGGCTTTGTTGCCGCCTCCCGCAGAGGGCGCGCTTCCACGCGCCTCGCTGCTGGAGGCACGGTCGGCCTAAGGTCGGCCGGTTGTTCCACCAGCCGGCTCGACGTCTTCGCGGTCCTCCTCTTCGTCATCCTCGCCTTCGTCGCTGGAGGCAATCTCCTCCGCCAAGTCCTCGCCCACCGCCGGGTTCTGCCCGAACCACTCCTCCGACTGAGCAACACCGTCATCATCGATTTCCGGTGCGAAAACGCTGATGTCGGTGCACTCGGCGATCGTCGAAGCTCGCTGGGCGATAGCCGGCCTCACCTCCTCCAGCTCCGCCTCGGCTTCCATCCACCAAGTGTGCAGCTGGTCCAGGCTCAGCCCTGGGTACCAAGCCCGAACGAACTCCAACGCCTGCCCGGCTCCGAGGCGGGCCGCCGACGCCTTCCAAGCCTCAAAGAGACCGACTGCGACCTCTAGCCAGTCGGCAGTTCGGCTTGGGGTGCGGGGAATCGTCTCGCCAGGCCAGAGGGCAGCCAGCACTTGCGCCCCGGCATGTTGGAGCCAACGAAGCATCCGATGAGCCGGCTGCAACCGCGCCTGGACAGCCAAGAGCTGCTCCTCGAGCGTCCGGTTCGCATCTGGCACGATGTTGGCCCCCGCCTGACGACGCGCCTCACGATGGGCCTCAATGCTTTGGGCGGCGAAGGCGGAGTAGCCCGGGAAGTAATTTGCAAGAAACAACAAGCAACAGCTCAAGATAAGTCAAAAAACCCAAGCGGCAAGGGGCAGGGGAGGGCCGAGGAAGGCGACTTACCATCGATCAAATCCTTGATCCGGCCGAAGCCTTCATCCAGGGCTCGCCGGGTCTCAGACCAGCTCGCCGCCTCGGTCTCATACTCCGCCTTCAAGGCGGCTTCGCTTTCCTGCGCCGCCTGCAGGTCCGCTTTGTGGCTCTCCTCTTGGTCGGCCAGCTTCTTGGCTAGGTGATCCCGTTCCTGGACCAAGGCGGCGCACTCAGCCTCCTTGGTATGAAGGGCGGCCTTCGCTTCGCCGAGCTCCTTCCTCAAGTCGGCGTTGGCCCCTGAAGACAAAGAAAAAGAAAAACCAATAAGGAAAGAGTCGTCAAGAAAGATCCGACCTGACTACGCAGCAGTCGGCCCGAATCTCGGGGACTACACCCAGTGGATGCGCTGACGCTCCCCCACAAGAGACAGACAAGATCGAGTACTTACTTCGGCTGTCGGCCAGGTCGTCGATCCTCCGGCTCAACTCCCGAGCCTGGGAGTTGAAGGCGGCAGCACGAAGGTTGTGATATTCCTGAAAGTTCAGAAAAAAGCAAAGTAAGGTAGCCGTCGAGAAAGATCTGACCCGACTGCGCAGCAGTCGGCCCGAATCTCGGGGACTACACCCAGTGGGTGCGCTGACGCGCCCCCACGGAAGAAATTAAGAAAGCAAAGCAGCCAAGAACGAAGGACTCACCCGGATAGTGGCTCGCGTTGATAAGAACTCCTGGGTGAACTGTTGCAGCAGGGCGGCCTGAGCCTGCAGCCGGCTCCGGACCTCTTGAGCCGCCACATTCAGCTCACCAGTCCCCCTGCTGGGAGTCCACTCGGACGTGGCAGTGCTGGCCGCTTCCAGATCTTCCCCCGACGGGCCTGTGCCCGCGACCCGGCGCAACTCCGGCGGAGCAGCGCCTCCCCCTGCGCGCCGGCTCGTCGCCGGCTGCACCTCGAGGCCGGCTCTGTTCTCCGGCTCACCTTCGGTCGGCCCTTCTGGCGCCACTGACGAGTGGCCACCTTGGCCCGCCCCGGTTGGCGCTGCTGGCGGCGCTCTCCTCGCGAAGGCCACGGGGTCCTCCCCCCTCTCCATCAGCGGCGGGTCTTGGACGATCTCCTCCGCCAATGGCAATGGGGTGTCGGGGGCTACGGCTTGGAGAGGAATGGCGAGCAGCAGAGGCTGGTTGCGCGAGCTTTCCGCCTCCGTCTCTGCGGTAGCCGCCTCCGTCCGGGCCTTGGCTGCCGCATCGGCCCGCTCCCTTCCCGCCTGGGCGGCCGCCTTTTCCGCCGCCTCGCGCTCCTCCCGCGCTTCGCGGGCGTTCCACTCTGTGGCCTCCCTAAGATCGGCGTGGGGGTCCACGCGGCGGGAGCTCGGAGACCCTCTAGCCGGCCCCACAACGGAGCCGCCCGGACCCCACTCAAGGGAAAGCGGTGCCCTGTCTAGCAAGCGAGAAAAAGTTAAGAAGAATACTCGAAGAGAAAGAGAGTGATGAAGGGCATGCGACCAGGCAACTGGTGACTTACGCTGAAACCGCCTGAGGCTGCCTCACCGCCTTGCGGAAGCGGGCCACCTTCGCGGCCGCCTCGTCCCGTTTTTTCGCCGCGGTGGAGGGCTTGGACTTCTTTGGCCGGCTGTCGAAGAGGCCTGGAGCGGCCCGACGCTTCTGCGTGCCGCCGGCAGCCGGTGCGATGGACGAGCCCGCGTCCTGATGGTCGGCCGCCGGCTGGCGACGCGGGGCGACTTCGGCTTCGAAATCGTTCGGCCAGTCCTCGAAGCTCGCGGTGAATCTTGAGCTTCCGGGCTCGGCGCTGTCCCCCACCACGGCGTCTTCCATGGCGGCCGCCCCCAAGTCCGGGTCGTCAACGTCGTCCACCGTGCGGTCGGGGGCATACTGGCGTTCAATCCCCGCCGCCCCGACCGGCGGCACAACAAGAGAGTTCTACTCAAAAGAACAGACTGGTCAGAAGCCGGCCGATGACAAAAAGAAGATAGAGAGAGAAGCTTACCACGGGCGGAGGATTGGCGCGAGAATACGACACCTTGCCGTATTGCCAGTCCCCGGCGAGCTTGCAGTTGGCGATGTAGTTAACCATGAGCGCCACCTCCGCGTGGGGCATTTCCCATGTGCTCAGCCGGCTTGGGTCGAAGCGGCCGCTCATCTGACACATCATATGGGGCCGGCTTTGGAGAGGAAGGATCCGGCGCTCCACGAAGGCGTCCACCAAGTCAGCCCCGCGCAGGCCTTCCGACTGAATCATCACCCGAAGCCGGGAGATGGCGGCGTTCCCGGCCGGAGACAGTGACCGGGACCGGAAGCTCCACGAGGGCTGCCTCCCAGCCGGCGGGCCGGCTACGTAAGCCGGCAGGTTGATGTAGTCTCCTTGCTCGGCGACGTTCTTCACGTAGAAATATGATCTCTGCCAGACCTTCACCGACTGGATCAGGGGGATGGGCGGGAACGGGTTGTTCTCGCTCGCCCTCCTCATGGCGATGAAGGCCCCGTAGGGGGCGGGCACGCCGGCGACGACTGTGCCGAGCTTGCTCTGGAAGAACTCTCCCCAGAGCTCCAGCGTAGGGAGAAGCCCCAAGAAGCCTTCGCAGAGGGAGACGAAGGCCGACAGCAGCATCACTGCATTGGGCGTGAGGTGATGCGGTTGGAGGTTGTAGAATTCCAGGAAAGAGCGCAGAAATCCGCTCGCCGGATGGCCGAAGCCGCGCAGGCAGTGCGAGCGGAAGACAACCCGCTCGCCCTCTTCCGGTGCCGGCGAGATCTCCTTCTCCGGCGCCAAGCGGACCTGTACGAGGTCGGCGCCGGGCAGGCGCCGAGTCTGGCGGAGGAACTCCACATGGTCGTCATGGACGTTGGAGCCGTCCCACGAGCTTGACAACGCCATGGGAGCAAGGCAGTGCAGAGACGCGGCGGCACTGAGACGGGAAGCTGCGACGGCAGCGAGAGGAAGAAACGAGGGTTAGGAGGGGCGGAGCGGGAGAGAGCGTGCGAACCTCTGTCGCTCTCCCTCCCCCCTACTTATAGGCTCACGTGGCGGAGCCGAGGAGGTGCGGCATGGGGAAGCGTGGGGATCGATCGTGCCCACTCCCCACGTCCGCGATTATTGAGCCTTAACGGCAAAACAAATCTGCCACGAGAAGGCGAGCGGCCCCTGTGGGCCACGGAAGATCCGTGCCCGGACCAAGGCTCGCGAGTGGCGGGCCGGGGCCTGCGGCGGTGTCCCGTCGCGCGCGTGCGCTCGCAGGATCTCGCCGCCACGTGGCCGTGGGAGGGCCCATAGTCAGCGCGCAGGTCCCCCCTCTCCTCCCGCCTACAGGACGCGGGGCTCTCTGAAGTCGGCATTCGCCTGCTAAGCCGGCTCTTCAGGATGGGAAGCTGACCAAGCTTCTCGTCCCCCTGCTCGCCTCGGAGTTGGATCAGCTTCGGGGACTACTGTCGGAGTAAATAGCCATGGGTAGCCTAGCCGGCTTCCCCTGGCCCTTCTGAAAAAGTTACGAGCCCGCCCGGCTCTCAAGAATCAAAGACATGGGGCCGCCTTCCCCTCGCTGGCTGCCGCCTAGGCCGGCTTTCGAAAGGCGGTCCGACTTTATCCCTCATGAGAAGGCCGACTCCAAGAAGCCGGCCATGAGTAGGCCGACTCCAAGAAGCCGGCTCCCATAAAGCGGTCAAGACCGTACCCACAAAGTGTGCACCCACCTAACGGCGGTGCGATGGGGCGCGGCTACAGTAAAGCCTGCCACCCCCGAATCCCGGAGCACGCCTGGCACAGTGCGCCGTACGGGGTAGGCATGACCTGTCCGGCGCGGCACTGTTGCCATGTTGACCCTGGCATCACCCACGACGGGCCGCCAGCGTGGCCCACAGACAGTGGGCCCCTTTGAGCAGAGAGACGCCTGAAGGCGGCCACGCCTCCAACCAGTCGGCCCAATGTGACACCCCAAAATTTTGGCCTTGTTTTAATGGAATAAAAATTTTGCCAGGATTTAAAACTTTGAATTTTTGAGCTCCATTTGGATTTTTTTTAAATCATTTCCTTCCCTGTTATGATGAGCTTTTCCCAGAGAGAAAACTTTTCAAATGTGTTATTGGACTTGTTTAACCTCTCAAGAAAAACTTTCCTTTTATCAGTGTAACTAATTAAATAATTAAGTTGCTTGATCTTTATTTTCTTGAAAAGGATTTTCTAGGTTAAATGGCCATATTTGAACTACAACCATTTGATAAATTCACTTAAAATTCCCACAAAAATTTGGAGATGTCATGTGATGTTTTTAAATCACTTTTATGCAAAAATATATTTCATTCATGAAATATTTTGAGCCCTACACTCAATTTTTCTTCTCTGGTCCAGAGTGCATTTTGCACTACAACCTATTTAAATATTTCTTTAAAACTTCTACCAAAATTAAGGGAGGTCAGTAGGAGCCTATTATTTCACTTTGTGCAAAAACCTATTTATGTTCTTTGAAAGATTTGAGTGAATCAACCTCATCTTCATTCTGGACCAACTTGATGGTTTGTACAGCAACCATGTTTTTACTTGCTCTTTAACCTTTGATTATTTCTTCTACTTGTAGTCCCCCATGTTAAACCCTTAAGTCCAGGAGCATGCACCTTTTGGATCATTTTTGGTTCATGAAATAATGCTATTTATTTCCTGTCCAGAATTAAAGTTTTGTGAAACTTGCACTAACAAGTTTCTGCTTTTGGCCAACTAACCTCACCACTCTCTCTTTCATCCACAGAGACACTGATCTGGAGATTTTGGCCACTCCAAGAAATGCCTAAGTGCCCTTGGCATTTTTTCAAACACCTTTTAGGCATGATCAGTTTTGACATGAGTCCTTGTTTGCACTATGGACTTAATCCCCTGGCCAGACCAGCATGTCCAATGGTTTTGCCTTAAACTATAACCCCACCCTGCTAACTTTCTTGTGGTTTGGAGCCCCCTAACATGCCATAGCATTTCGTCGAGCACGTCCCGTGCGTGCACTGGACGCGCCCAGAGTGCGCAAATTGCAGCCACGCGGCCGAGCCGACATGCTGGCCCCCACGGCTTTGGCCCGCTCTGCAGAACCTCGCCACGCGCTCCCCTTCTCTCAGCTACGCGCCAAGCCGCCCCTCGCCGCGCCCGGCAGGCCAAGCACTAGCCGCCGCCGCCGCCCGACAGCCCTGCGTCGTGCAGCGCCGCCCAAGCCACCCCGACTCGCCACCTGGCCCCTGGAACAGCGCGTGCTCATCCGCAGCTTCGTCCCCTAGCTCTCGTCGTCGCCACATTCTCCTGCAGCTACAGAAAGACGGTCGCCGACGAGCTCATCCACGACCGCCGCGGACCCACCTTGCCACGCTATAAAAAGGGACCCCAAGCTTCCCCGAGCACGAAGGCAACCTCAGACCAACCCTATGGCACTCCCCTAGCTCGCATTCGACCCGGGGAGGCCTCCTTCCTCATCTCCGGCAACTGCAGCCGCCGCCATCGCCCCGGCCAATCCGGCACCTCCAGTACCTCCCACTCTCCGTTCTCTTCACCAAGAGCTTCCACATTCCCCCGTGAGCCTTTTCCCCTACTCAATTTTGTTGGGGAGCCAACGCCACCACAAATTCACTTCGCCACCGAAGCTTTCCTCCGCCGCGGAGCTCGCCGCCGGCAGCTCACTCCGTCCCCGCCGACCCAACGACTACCGGGAGGACCGCCCCAGCCTTACGGATCCATCCCCACCCTCGGGGGCCCGCGAGGAGCAGCCAAACGCCGGCGACGATCGCCGAAGCCCCGCTCCGCTCGGGCAAAGGAGGGAGACAACGCGCGGCGACTGGTCAAACCTGACCAGTGGGCCAGGCAGGCTCACTGTCAGTGACACCCCGCACCATCCACGTGGTTAAGTGGAGTCGTAAAGCCTCAAATACGCCTCCTCTATACCGAAAGCGTAATCTCGTCAAACGTTTTCTTTTCTGTTTTAATTTAAATAACAGATTTGACCAAATCTTTGACTGGCTATAACTTTTTAAATATAACTCCAAATGAGTTGATTCTTTTTCCTACCTTCCTCTAATTTGATCTAGTTTATTTTAAGATTTATTTGAAAAAATTTCAAACAACTTTTTGGTTCTGTTCTTGAAATATGTGTTAATTCAAATATATTTTTAAATAGGATTTTGGGGAGAGAGAAGAAACTTTCAAAAGTTTTGGAGAGCATCTCACCCCTCCACAACATTGAAGGCAAGCATTCTGAACCCCGGCATAATATTTTGGTGTGATCGTTGATACATTTATAACACCACCGCATTTCGAAGGACTTGTTATTTCATGTGATATGATCATATGCATGGGTGCATGTTGTTGATTTCCATGCTGTTGGAAATGGATTCACTTGTGATGATAATCACCCTCATGTGCCTTGCATGCATACCGGCAGGAACCCGGGAAAACCTCGGCCTTGGGTAGGCATGAGTTTGTCGCCGGTCTCCGTCGGGACGGTTATGTCTGGTATGGCATGGTAAGGTGATATGAGCGGTGACTCTGTTGGATGAAATATATTCGTCATGCTAATCATGCAGGGAATACTTGAAACTCCTGAGTCGACCGTAGATCGAGTCTTGTTCCAGTAACCCCCATACTTGTTTCGTACTACCACTCGTCTCTACAGCAAGTAGAGTACGGTTCAGTAAGTTGTCAACCTCTTTCCAGCACACACCGTACAGAGAGGCCATGGTGGAAGATACCGGTTGTAGCTGGTAGGCAGGCCACCTGGTCCGGGGGCATGGGTGTTTCCGGTTGGGACCGAGAGGGGAGGCCACCCCTTAGAGCGCGCAATATAAGTTTGATCCCATGCTACGCGAGGTTGTAGCCTCCCCACTTAGAGTTTGCTTAACAGGTGTCGTGGGTGATTCCAGACACGTGTGAGATAAGCTGGTGTGTGCAAGTTAGGTGTGTTTTCAACAAAAAGACCGTAGACGGAATTAGTCCCGATGGACTAAAGAAATCCGTTACTCGTGGGTAAAGAGTACACCCTCTGCAGAGAATAAACCTATTCGAATAGCCGTGTCCATGGTTAAGGATTACAGTCTGGGATGGGTCAGGTGTCGGTCTTAGTGTCGGTCTTCGGAGGTGAAACTGTTAACCAGAAAATGGAATTACTACTCGTGACTTGTGATATCTATGATGATTATTATTATTGTTGACTAACCCATGATATTATTGTTATTATCGAGTATCTCTGGGATGGTTCTACCTCCAGGGATATTCATTATGATTGTTTCTTTTAAAGCCCTTTATGTGGCGTCGCTCAGACGCCCAATTGTGGCATTTCTTTTAAAGCCCTTTATGTGGCGTCGCTCAGACGCCCGACTATGGCATTTCTTTGAAAGCCCTTTATGTGGCGTCGCTCAGACGCCCGACTGTGGCATTTCTTTTAAAGCCCTTTTTGTGGCGTCGCTCAGGCGCCCGACTGTGGCATTTCTTTTAAAGCCCTTTATGTGGCGTCGCTCAGACGCCCGACTGTGGCATTTCTTTTAAAGCCCTTTATGTGGCGTCGCTCAGACGCCCGACTGTGGCATTTCTTTTAAAGCCCTTTATGTGGCGTCGCTCAGACGCCCGACTGTGGCATTTCTTTTAAAGCCCTTTATGTGGTGTCGCTCAGACGCCCGATTGTGGCATTGCTTGTTATTTATTTCATAAATTTTAATACTACTATGTATTGCATTTTCTTTTTATAAATAACCGCCTGCACGCATCAGTATTTTATTTACTATTTTTTGACTGACGTCATGAGCACAATAATATTTTTTAGCACATCATGGTTATATTATACCTGTGTTCATAATGTTTGCGAGTACATTCAAAGTACTCACTGGCTTGTCCCTGGCTATTGTCTTGGCCAGATTTTCTTGCACGGAGAGGAGCGACGCGATGCCAGCCCCGGAACCCACTCAATGGAGATAGCAGCCTCGCGATGATAGGAATTAACCTGGTCAGCTGTTCCCGTGGGAAAAGGAGTCCCATAGACACTGATGTTTCACAACCCGCTTCCGCCATCAACCACTAGAAACCATTTGTTGTACTCACAGGCCAGAATGGTCTTGTACTACATATTTTGTATCTTGCGTGGAATTTCTGTATCAAGTTGGAGCCTCATCAGCTAACAGTAATCCTGGGGCTGATGAGCACGACGGTCTTTTTCTGGAAATTTATTACCCGGAAAAAACCCGGTCGTGACAGACTTGGTATCAGAGCCAGGCTGACCATTGGCTAATCCTATCTTAGCCAGGTCAATAAACTAGGCAAACCAACCCACCAGACCTTAACCAAACCCCAGCCAAGCTTCTCGTGCAAGATAGCCACACAGTGACCCAACACTTTTGGCAGTCGGTGCCCAACCTATCAACCTAACCTGTCACTCATGTGCCAGTGACCGGCCCCTAAATAATCCTTTCCCGCAAGCGTTCGAAGGAAGATTCCGTCCCCTTTTTCCTATAAAAAGGGCACGCTAGCACCAAACCAGCACAGCACAGCCGCTACCCCAAACCGAGCCACAATGCCTGGACCTATAGTGCACAACGAAACCACAGCAACCAACCTTGGAGGTTTTGTGACCATCCTCGCAAACCTCACCCGTCGTGCCTACGCGTTAGAGGAGCCACCAGAATATGTTGTGTATCAAGGACCCATGAGCGGTGAAGACCGCCAATTCTGGGCCACTGTGCACATTTACGGTAGGAGTCTAGCACCCGAGCGCCCCTAACGGTTCACCGGAAGAACAACTTCCTTTGAGCCACAAGCCATCCAGCTAGCTGCTCGAGAGGCTATAGTTCATCTCAGGCACTTGTCGCCCAGAGTTAACTTTCGCTCGTTCCACTACTACCCCAGACGAGAAGGGTATGGTAGACCACCCCAAGTTGCCAATGGAGATCACGAGACGGACCCCGCATTATTGCACCTAGTGCGCTATGTAGGTGCACTAGAGGCACTGTTCGACCAGATCACTATTGATCTAATTGCAGCTCGTGGAGAGCTGGTTCGTCGAGCCCAGGCGAGAGAAGAAAACGAGCCCAACACCGACAACCCAGTCCTGCTGTTTGGACAACCGATCGAGACCCCGAGATCTGCCCCAGCCATCGGCCAAGGTGCTGCGATAACCCCAGAAGTGCTTCGTCGCATTTTGGGAGCACACTCCAACGGGGTTGTGGCCAACAATCCCCACAATGGTCATTCTCACTACCCCGACCCTACAGTTCCTCCGCCATCTCCGACTAATCCCGGCAGAGAGACACGTGGAGAAGCCTCGACATCCACCAGGCAAGCCCGTTTAGACATAAACGAGGTAGACTAAGCCGTATGAGTAGCACCAAGTTTCAATGTATCCTCGCTTTGTAATCACGCGACCGTGTATATTAACGCAGCCTGTCGTTGTGCCTCTGTCTTAATAGTAGCCTTGCATATTTGGTCAGCGCATAGCTGCATATTTTTCCGGGCACAACTACCCAAAACCAACCCGACGGCAACCACAGTAACACGTCTCTTTATGAGATATGTGTATCTCTGACACTGACCCGACCTTTGGAGCTAAGCTGGCAAATTTTTACCTTTCACCACGGTAAAACGATCCGGCTCCATTGCTATATAAAGGCCACGTTGTGACCTTACCCAGCAACCCTCACTTTGTGCACAACACTCACGCCTTTTCCTGTCATGCCGAACCCCAGCATTCATCTAAGGACCCCAGATGCAACCCCAGGTAGCTTTGTCAAAATATTGTGTGATTTTACCCGCAGTACCATGGGTTCTACCCAGCTACCCCAGTACGAGCTGTTCAAATCGAGGATCACCCCATCCACCTTGGAATATTGGGCAGCAGTACACATTCCTCCTGTAGACCCCAACCAAGATCCAATAGAAGTTTCCTTCGTGGGGAAATCTATGCCAACCCCACACTTGGCCATAGAGGCTGCTGCGAAAGAAGCGATTGCTCGTCTTCGATCCGCAGTACCCTATGCCCGCGAACGAGGATATCATTACTTTCCGAGTCGTGCAGCACCCGGAGAAGTAATGTCTTTTCCCGGTGGACGTATTGAGAGAGACCCAGTTCTGGCCAACCTTATCCAGTACATCATTGCTCAAGAGCATTTAAACCAGCGAGTGATGGATTATCTCCAGAGCCTCGCAGATTTAAATCCTCAGATTGCCATCGGCAGACCACTGAGACCCGACACGGAGAGACGCATACATCGACTGGTCAATCCACTGCCTCCAATTGAAGAAGAATGTATTCCTTTACCAGAGACATTTTATCAGGACCCCGCCCAGTTACCATTTTCATTTTAGACGTCACTACTGTATTTGTTCTTTACAGCATTTATTTATGTGTGTGACTTATGCGTAATACCCCGAGTTTGTACGACGAGTCAATTATTTGGCTTCTACTAATGTGTGTAGTTTTTGTTGTGGTTTATGCTCCTTTAAATTAACTGTTTTTCCCTCGCAAAACCCTGGAGTGAGATTTTCTTTTCCCTGAGTTGCTACATCTACACTTTCTCACGACGTGGATTATTTAATTTCACTCAGCACCACGAGCAGACTCACAACCCTTATCATTCGGACACATACACTGTTTGCAAAACTTTGCAACGGTGTTACATCCAGCTAATCACCTCCCTAACAACAGTTAGCACCCGGCACACCCCATCTACTCCTCATGATCACCACCACCGCGGATAACCAACATCCGAGCCGCAGCATCGCGATACTCGTCGAAGATTATCGCGCACAGGAGCACAGAGAGCCCCAGCAGCGTCGCCAGCCCTCCGCATATCAGGATCACAAACCAATCCGGCATCGCCTCCGCCATTAGAGCCTCGACCGAGCTTCTGTAAGCAGTAATGGAGAAAGAAGGAGGAGGAGAAGTGAGGCCAGGTGTGAGGAAGAAGAGAGAGGCACCCCGGCCGTTTTTATAGCTCAAGCTCGGTGTACGGTGGGCGAAGTCCACCAACGCCGCTCGTCGCCGATCGCCGGTGTTCGGAGTCGAATCCGCGAGCAGTGCCGACAGCACGCTGGCCCGCGAGGTGAGTGCACGCTGCACCGGCAGCTAGCATGCTGCGCACTACCACGGTACGGCCTAGATACCCTACACACTAGGCGTCGCCGGTGGAGAAAGCGCGCGGGAGAGAGGAAGAAGAAAGGGCCAAAGGGAGAAGAAGAGGAGACTGACAGTGGACCCCGGGTCCACCTGTCGGCCAGAGAGAGCACTGTGCTCTCGGGTACAACCAGCGTATATCTAAATTTAGGAGTTATCCTAAATTTATATCCAGCGTAGAAATCACCCGTTTTTGTCCCGAACCGTAGACTTTTCTGCGCAGCCCCAGTTTTTCACACTGTGGTTTTTCACCACTTATTGCCCTCTCACTGTAGCCACATCGTCATTGCGTAATTATTTTCTTAACACCGCTTTTAGCAAATCTCGAGGGCGAGATTTTTTTTAAGGGGGTTTGTATTGTGACACCCCAAAATTTTGGCCTTGTTTTAATGGAATAAAATTTTTGCCAGGATTTAAAACTTTGAATTTTTGAGCTCCATTTTGATTTTTTTTAAATCATTTCCTTCCCTGTTATGATGAGCTTTTCCCAGAGAGAAAACTTTTCAAATGTGTTATTGGACTTGTTTAACCTCTCAAGAAAAACTTTCCTTTTATCAGTGTAACCAATTAAATAATTAAGTTGCTTGATCTTTATTTTCTTGAAAAGGATTTTCTAGGTTAAATGGCCATATTTGAACTACAACCATTTGATAAATTCTCTTAAAATTCCCACAAAAATTTGGAGATGTCATGTGATGTTTTTAAATCACTTTTATGCAAAAATATATTTCATTCATGAAATATTTTGAGCCCTACACTCAATTTTACTTCTCTGGTCCAGAGTGCATTTTGCACTACAACCTATTTAAATATTTCTTTAAAACTTCTACCAAAATTAAGGGAGGTCAGTAGGAGCCTATTATTTCACTTTGTGCAAAAACCTATTTATGTTCTTTGAAAGATTTGAGTGAATCAACCTCATCTTCATTCTGGACCAACTTGATGGTTTGTACAGCAACCATGTTTTTACTTGCTCTTTAACCTTTGATTATTTCTTCTACTTGTAGTCCCCCATGTTAAACCCTTAAGTCCAGGAGCATGCACCTTTTGGATCATTTTTGGTTCATGAAATAATGCTATTTATTTCCAGTCCAGAATTAAAGTTTTGTGAAACTTGCACTAACAAGTTTCTGCTTTTGGCCAACTAACCTCACCACTCTCTCTTTCATCCACAGAGACACTGATCTGGAGATTTTGGCCACTCCAAGAAATTCCTAAGTGCCCTTGGCATTTTGTCAAACACCTTTCAGGCATGATCAGTTTTGACATGAGTCCTTGTTTGCACTATGGACTTAATCCCCTGGCCAGACCAGCATGTCCAATGGTTTTGCCTTAAACTATAACCCCACCCTGCTAACTTTCTTGTGGTTTGGAGCCCCCTAACATGCCATAGCATTTCGTCGAGCATGTCCCATGCGTGCACTGGACGCGCCCAGAGCGTGCAAATTGCAGCCACGCGGCCGAGCCGACACGCTGGCCCCCACGGCTTTGGCCCGCTCTGCAGAACCTCGCCACGCGCTCCCCTTCTCTCAGCTACGCGCCAAGCCGCCCCTCGCCGCGCCCGGCAGGCCAAGCACTAGCCGCTGCCGCCGCCCGACAGCCCTGCACCGTGCAGCGCCGCCCAAGCCACCCCGACTCGCCACCTGGCCCCTGGAACAGCGCGTGCTCATCCGCAGCTTCGTCCCCTAGCTCTCGTCGTCGCCACGTTCTCCTGCAGCTACAGAAAGACGGTCGCCGACGAGCTCATCCACGGCCTCCGCGGAACCACCTTGCCACGCTATAAAAAGGGACCCCAAGCTTCCCCGAGCACGAAGGCAACCTCAGACCAACCCTATGGCACTCCCCTAGCTCGCATTCGACCCGGGGAGGCCTCCTTCCTCATCTCCGGCAACTGCAGCCGCCGCCACCGCCCCGGCCAATCCGGCACCTCCAGTACCTCCCACTCTCCGTTCTCTTCACCAAGAGCTTCCACATTCCCCCGTGAGCCTTTTCCCCTACTCAATTTTGTTCGGGAGCCAACGCCACCACAAATTCACTTCGCCACCGATGCCTTCCTCCGCCGCGGAGCTCGCCGCCGGCAGCTCACTCCGTCCCCGCCGCCCCAACGACTACCGGGAGGACCGCCCTAGCCTTACGGATCCATCCCCACCCTCGGGGCCCGCGAGGAGCAGCCAAACGCCGGCGACGATCGCCGGAGCCCCGCTCCGCTCGGGCAAAGGAGGGAGACAACGCGCGGCGACTGGTCAAACCTGACCAGTGGGCCAGGCAGGCCCACTGTCAGTGACACCCCGCACCGTCCACGTGGTTAAGTGGAGGCGTAAAGCCTCAAATACGCCTCCTCTGTACCGAAAGCGTAATCTCGTCTGAAACGTTTTCTTTTCAGTTTTAATTTAAATAACAGATTTGACCAAATCTTTGACTGGCTATAACTTTTTAAATATAACTCCAAATGAGTTGATTCTTTTTCCTACCTTCCTCAAATTTGATCTAGTTTATTTTAAGATTTATTTGAAAAAATTTCAAACAACTTTTTGGTTCTGTTCTTGAAATATGTGTTAATTAAAATATATTTTTAAATAGGATTTTGGGGAGAGAGAAGAAACTTTCAAAAGTTTTGGAGAGGATCTCACCCCTCCACAACATTGAAGGGAAGCATTCTGAACCCCGGCATAATATTTTTGGTGTGATCGTTGATACATTTATAACACCACCGCATTTCGAAGGACTTGTTATTTCATGTGATATGATCATATGCATGGGTGCATGTTGTTGATTTCCATGCTGTTGGAAATGGATTCACTTGTGATGATAATCACCCTCATGTGCCTTGCATGCATACCGGCAGGAACCCAGGAAAACCTCGGCCTTGGGTAGGTATGAGTTTGTCGCCGGTCTCCGTCGGGACGGTTATGTCTGGTATGGCATGGTAAGGTGATATGAGCGGTGACTCTGTTGGATGAAATATATTCGTCATGCTAATCATGCAGGGAATACTTGAACCTCCTGAGTCGACCGTAGATCGAGTCTTGTTCCAGTAACCCCCATACTTGTTTCGTACTACCACTCGTCTCTACAGCAAGTAGAGTACGGTTCAGTAAGTTGTCAACCTCTTTCCAGCACACACCGTACAGAGAGGCCATGGTGGAAGATACCGGTTGTAGCTGGTAGGCAGGCCACCTGGTCCGGGGGCATGGGTGTTTCCGGTTGGGACCGAGAGGGGAGGCCACCCCTTAGAGAGCGCAATATAAGTTTGATCCCATGCTACGCGAGGTTGTAGCCTCCCCACTTAGAGTTTGCTTAACAGGTGTCGTGGGTGATTCCAGACACGTGTGAGATAAGCTGGTGTGTGCAAGTTAGGTGTGTTTTCAACAAAAAGACCGTAGACGGAATTAGTCCCGATGGACTAAAGAAATCCGTTACTCGTGGGTAAAGAGTACACCCTCTGCAGAGAATAAACCTATTTGAATAGCCGTGTCCATGGTTAAGGCTTACAGTCTGGGATGGGTCAGGTGTCGGTCTTAGTGTCGGTCTTCGGAGGTGAAACTGTTAACCAGAAAATGGAATCACTACTCGTGACTTGTGATATCTATGATGATTATTATTATTGTTGACTAACCCATGATATTATTGTTATTATCGAGTATCTCTGGGATGGTTCTACCTCCAGGGATATTCATTATGATTGTTTCTTTTAAAGCCCTTTATGTGGCGTCGCTCAGACGCCCGACTGTGGCATTTCTTTTAAAGCCCTTTATGTGGCGACGCTCAAACGCCCGACTGTGGCATTTCTTTTAAAGCCCTTTATGTGGCGTCGCTCAGACGCCCGACTGTGGCATTTCTTTTAAAGCCCTTTTTGTGGCGTCGCTCAGACGCCCGACTGTGGCATTTCTTTTAAAGCCCTTTATGTGGCGTCGCTCAGACGCCCGACTGTGGCATTTCTTTTATAGCCCTTTATGTGGCGTCGCTCAGACGCCCGACTGTGGCATTTCTTTTAAAGCCCTTTATGTGGCGTCGCTCAGACGCCCGACTGTGGCATTTCTTTTAAAGCCCTTTATGTGGTGTCGCTCAGACGCCCGACTGTGGCGTTGCTTGTTATTTATTTCATAAATTTTAATACTACTATGTATTGCATTTTCTTTTTATAAATAACCGCCTGCACGCATCAGTATTTTATTTACTATTTTTTGACTGACGTCATGAGCATAATAATATTTTTTAGCACATCATGGTTATATTATACCTATGTTCATAATGTTTGCGAGTACATTCAAAGTACTCACTGGCTTGTCCCTGGCTATTGTCTTGGCCAGATTTTCTTGCACGAAGAGGAGCGACGCGATGCCAGCCCCGGAACCCACTCAATGGACATAGCAGCCTCGCGAAGATAGGAATTAACCTGGTCAGCTGTTCCCGTGGGAAAAGGAGTCCCATAGACACTGATGTTTCACAACCCGCTTCCGCCATCAACCACTAGAAACCATTTGTTGTACTCACAGGCCAGAATGGTCTTGTACTACATATTTTGTATCTTGCGTGGAATTTCTGTATCAAGTTGGAGCCTCATCAGCTAACAGTAATCCTGGGGCTGATGAGCACGACGGTCTTTTTCTGGAAATTTATTACACGACGATTCCAAGTCACATCGATCTAGCCGGTAACACCTCATATCACTTTGCGGCCTCACGCACGGTATCCCACGGGTGTTGCCTTACCATGGCTTGGGACCGTTTGCGCCTTTTGGCTCATGTATATGATAGTGTCGCTAGCATCCATATGATAGAGAACCCGGGCTGACATGGCTAGTCGTGAACCCAAAGCGGCACAAACCTATGGAGACAGGCATACATGAATCACATCGAGCATGTCGGTCATCAACGAGTGATTCCGGGCCGTAGCACTGGGCTAACAGGACTCCAGGGATCCCGGGCTGTAGCAGGCTAGACAAGACTTCGGAAGTCACCGCGTGACATTTCCCCGAAGGGACAGACATAGGAACAAATTGAAACACATACCGGCCAGTCAAGTGTCCTGAACAGTAGTGCTGGGCTAGCAGGACTCCGGTGAACCGGGCTGTAGCGGACTACTATGGCTCGAGGAACACTAGACTACATTTCCCCATAAGAAAGGCTGCCAAGGATAAACAACTAGATTGTCGGGTCCCACTCATACCAAGCATTTCAATCGTACACACAATATGCCCGATATGAGTACATACAACATGGCATCACAACAAAACTCTACAACTCAAGTACTTTATTTAAAGGCTCCAGAGAGCCATACATAACATGTCATACAGATAGGGGTCACATGACCCGACACTCAAGTCATACAGTCATACAAGCACATGCGGAAGCAACTAGTCTGAGTACAGACTCTAGAAAGAAGAAGGCTTCTCGAAGCCTGTCTATCTACATAGGGCCCTCCATGGCCAGGATCACCACCTGGGTGGCTAGTCACTCGTCGATGTCAAGGTCTACATAAAACCCATCGGAGGGGGCAGTGTTGTCATCTGAAAACAATAAATAAGCAAACATGAGTACAAAGGTACTCAGCAAGTCTTACATCAGAACCTACTATACATGCTTATTATCAAGAAGGTGGTGGGGTTGATGCAGCAAGCCAGCTTTGACTCTTGGCTAAGCTATCCTACGGAACTTCACCAGAAAAATAGTTTTCGCACGCGAGTCCACTACTCACCAACACAATACTCCACCGGGGATCCTCCCTCGTCATCCTACGAGAGGGCCATCCTCGGTACTCACACTTATCTTGAGTCTTTTAGTGGTATCCATTAACTTGTCTATGAACTGTATAGGCAACCAAGTAGTCCTTTACCGCGGACGCGGCTATTTGAATAGTTTTATACCCTACAGGGGTGTACTTCATCACACATGTTTCCACCACTTAGCGTATGCACACGACATGTGCTTGACAGACTTCAAGCGAAAACCGACGTGGGTGTAGACCATGACCTGACTAACCTCACAAGTCTCTAGTTCAAGTTTATCACCTATTCAGGTTCCATCCGCAAGGAAATCTGGCCGGGGTGTCCTCAACAGCCCCAAACGATGTGTACAGGGTCCCGAGATGCCAAATGGGCGCCCGGCATACCCGGCCACAGTGTATCTACCGCATCATAGCCCACCCCTAGGGTCAGCGCTACGCACGGCCGCCAACACATGTCCTACAAACACCAGAAACTAGTTGCAACTCCTGAACAGAGGCGAGAGGGGTCAGTAAGTCGAGCGGGGTCATATTTCAGGGCCCAATGTGTGGTACTAGCTGAATCTTAAATCACGCATACAGATCTCAGTTCTTAGGGACGGCCTCAATGAAACAACCCACCATGTACTCCTACATGGCCTCTCATCGATACCTTTACCAAAACATGTTCAACACATCCCTCACATTACCGGCATAAGCATTTCACTCTAGCCCATCACCCAGATGAACCAGACCTGACACAACTCTAAGCATAGCAGGCATAGCAAGGTAGGAATCACATACATGGCTCAATCAACTCCTACACATGCTAGTGGGTTTCATCTAGTTACTGTGGCAATGACAGGTCATGCAGAGGATAAGGGTTCAACTACCGTAGCACACAGCAGTTTGAATTGCGTTGTCTTAATGCAGTAAACAAGAGCAGAAGCGAGAACATGGGTTTGTATCGGAATGATCAATGGATGCTTGCCTGATGGAGTCGTAGCGGGATACTGCCCTTCAGTTGGATACTCGTGAATATCCTCGGAGGCAGAACCTACCACGGAGAACACGTCGGAACACAATCAACACATGACGATATGCAACAATCGTCAATGCAACAATATGATGCATGCTATGACATGGCAATATGATTGTGTCTTGGCCTAATGCAAGCTAAAATAGAAAGGGATGAACTCATTTGAATCAAAGATTCAAATATTAGCTCATTAAACATGACATTTATAGTGCATTACCTTATTCTTCCTAAACATCAAAGTAAACTTGTTTTGTCATGCATGAAACCATTACAGATGGATAGATTGAATTTTTCTGATAATTTTTCATATATAAATTATTTCATTTGGAGTTACGATTGAATTTCTATGAATTTTTGAAGTTTGAACTATTTTCTGGAATTTCCTTTATAAAAATAAATCCAAAAAATGCATTACTGCGTCAGCATTGCGTCGTGCTGACCTCAGCAGGTCAAAGGCGCCAACCCAGGTCAAACTTGACTGGTGTGCCCCTTCTGTCAGCCTCTCAGTGCACTAACTACGTTTAGTTAGCCTAATTACTGGGCAGGGCCCACTAGTCAGTGACTATACTAATTAAACTAACTAATTTTAGTTAGAAACTAATCTAGATAATTAGCAGAGGGGGCCCACTTGTCATTGACTCAAAGGAGTCAACCTGGGCCCACCCAGGGGTCAAACTGGGTCAACTCGCCTGCGAGGCCCGAGATGGCGGCGCGACTTGGAAAACGCCCTCCGGCGACCAAATCGACTACGGAGACCACCAGTGCGAAGCCCAGGCTCTCGCGCATCCAATGGAGCAAGTGTGAGGAGCCGGGGTGGAGCGAGCTCGCCGGAATCGAGCTCGTGGCAGCGACCGGAGTTCGGGCGAGGTCGGTTTCGACGCTACGGTGCACGGGAGGAAGAGCTGGTGGTGGCTACGGGTTCCTGGTGCTGCACTGAGCACGATGAGGCGCTCCGTTGTGAGCTTGCACGGCTGTGGCCACGGCTGCGCCATGGCCGGCGGCGAGAAGCTCTCGGCCGCGGTGGAAAATGGAGCTAGGGGACGAGCGCGAGCACGAGAGAAGAGGGGAAAAGAAGAGGAGCTCACAGCGGGGGCGGAGAGGGGGTCAGCGGGCTCGGGGACGGGCTGGAGAAGAGGTGCGGTCGCTGGCGATCTCGGATGCCCGAGGTTGAAGACGAGGGTGAAGGCGGCATTGCAGGGCTTCCGGCGAAGCGTGGCTCAGTGGGGAGGTCGAGGGAGTCGAGGCGGAGCTGATGGGCTCGTCGGAGGGGCGAGGGGAGGTCTCTGGCGGCGACTACGGCGATCGGCGGCGAGGGACGCTCTCGGCCATCACGGCAGAGGATGAGGGAGACGAGGGGGAGATTGAGAGAGGATGAGAGGGAGACGTGGGGGTCGCGTGGCGTCCTCTGGGCGTCTCCCGGCGTCGGCAGAAGCAGGAGGTGGCCGGCGCGTGGCCGGCGCGCGGCGAGCACGCGCCCCTGCCTCCTGGCGCGAGGTAGGGGGTGACTGGCCGAGCCAGTAGGCTGGGCCGAGCCAGGTAAGGCCCAGGTGGGCTTCTTTCTCCTTTTTTTTGATTTAGTTTCTATTTTCTATTAAACTGCAACTGTTTAGCTTTATTTAAAATACTAGAAAATTTCCAAAAATCCTAAAAATAAATGTGGCCTCTGTTTAGATTATTTCCAACAGGAAAAATTTACTCCCAGAATTATTTGAGCATTTAAATTATTTTATAGCATTTAAATGCCCAAATTCAGATACTTATGATTTAATTCAATGACCTTCTGTTGACCTAGAAAATTGTGCACCAATTTTGCCAGAGGTTCTAACCTAAGACAAAGAGGGTGAACATTTTAGAAGGGCATTTCAGGTTCATTGAAATTATTTTTAGTAAACCCTAGTTGATTTCAAAAGGGTGCTGGGGGTTCTGCCTTCCCCATTTCAAGTTTAAGAGAAAATTAAACATGATGCACACTCTAATGCTTGAACTAGCTAGGGTGTGACACGACATTACATTTATGTTCACACACTCATTGCTAGATGTTGGTGCTCATACTTTTTCATTTGTATCATCCATGCTAGTTTCTTTCCTTTTTATGCTTTCTTCTTGTGTGTTTAATAAACCTTAAGAAAAACAAAAAAATTAGCTGTAGCTTTTAATTAGTTTACTTTCCATGCTTGTAGTAGTAATTAAAAAGAAAACCCAAAAATATTTCCTGTTCTTCTTTTGCTTGTTGGGAGCTTTACCATGTAAATAGTTTTATTTCTTTTCTTTTCTTTGGGGGTAGATAGGAGAAGACCATGATTAAATTGTTGAAGTGGCTCTTATATGCATAAATGTTGATCTGATGAAAGAGCCCATATTGCCTTGTCTTCTCCAGTTTATTGAATGCTTGCAGATTCCAGCTCAGTCCAATGCACGCGCACTATTATTATTATTCACATCGTTCGGTCGTGCAAGTGAAAGGCAATTATGACGATATATGATGGTCTGACTGAGATGAGAAAAGCTGGTATGAACTCGACCTCTTTTGTTTTTGTAAATATGATTAGTTCATTGTTCCTGATTCAGCCTATTATGAATAAACATGTTTGCAATGACAATTAGAGATCACAGTTTCTTGTGCCATGCTTGATTAGCTATGAGTTATAATGGTTTACCTTGCGTGCCAACATGCTATTGAAATGGTTATGATGTGGTATGATAGGGTGGTATCCTCCTCTGAATGATTTAAGTGACTTGACTTGGTGCATGTTCACGCATGTAGTTGAAACAAAATCAACATATATAGCCTTCACGATATTTATGTTCATGGTGGATTATATCCTACTCATGCTTGCATTCGGTGTTGATTAATTTTAATGCATGTTCATGACTGTTGTCGCTCTCTAGCTGGTCGCTTCCTAGTCTTTTGCTAGCCTTCACCTGTACTAAGCAGGAATACTACTTGTGCATCCAATCCCTTAAACCCCAAAGTTATTCCACATGAGTACACTATACCTACCTATATACGGTATCTACCTGCCATTCCAAGTAAATTTGTATGTGCCAAACTCTAAACCTTCAAATAAATATCCTGTTTTGTATGCTCGAATAGCTCATGTATTAACTAGGGATGTCTGTATCTTCCATGTTAGGCGGGTTATTCTCAAGAGGAGTGGACTCTGCTCCTCACTCATGAGATAAATGGCTGGTCACCGGGATGCCCAGTCCCATGCTTTATGCAAACTAAATCAAAATAATTGCAAACAAAACTCCCCGTGGGACTCTTGTTAGTTGGAGGCACTCGTTGTTTCGAGAAAGCCATGGATTGATGCTTGTTGGTGGAAGGGGGAGTATAAACTTTACCATTCTGTTTGGGAACCGCCAATAATGTGTGTAGCATGGAAGATATCGCCATCTCTTGGTTGTTATGTTGACAATGAAAGTATACCGCTCAAAATATTATTCACCTCTGTTTCAAAACCGAGCTCTGGCACCTCTACAAATCCCTGCTTCCCTCTACGAAGGGCCTATCTATTTACTTTTATGCCGAGTCATCATCCTCTTATTAAAAAGCACCAGTTGGAGAGCACCGCTGTCATTTGCATTCATTATTGTTAGTTTACACTGAGTATGACTTGACTGGATCTCTTTTACCATGAATTACAATGTCTAGTCAGTCCTTGGTCTTTAAAGGTGCTCCGCAATTATGTTTTGCGGTCTCAGAAAGGGCTAGCGAGATACCACCTTGTTATATCATATCATGATTGTTTTGAGAAAGTGTTGTCATCCGAGATTTATTATTATTGCTTGCTGGTTGATTATGCTATTGATATGAGTAAACTTGAGACCTAAGCGTTATTGCGAATGTGGTTAGTTATAATCTTTGCTGAAAACTTGAATGCTGACTTTACATATTTACAACAACAAGAGCAAACAGAGTTTGTAAAAGTTTTTCTTTATCACTTTCTGTTTGTCAACTGAATTGCTTGAGGACAAGCAAAGGTTTAAGCTTGGGGGAGTTGATACGTCTCCAATGTATCTACTTTTCCAAACACTTTTGCCCTTGTTTTGGCCACTAACTAGCATGATTTGAATGGAACAAACCCGGACTGACGCTGTTTTCAGCACAATTACCATGGTGTTATTTATGTGCAGAAACAAACGCTCTTGGAATGACCTGAAACTTCACAGAGCAACTTTTTGGAAAATATAAAAAATACCAGCAAGAGACGAAGGCCAGGGGCCCACCACCTCTCCACGAGGGTGGGCGGCGCGCCCCCTACCTCGTGGGCCCACTGGTGCCTCTCCGACTCCAACTCCAACTCTATATATTGTGTTTCAGGGAGAAAAAAATCAGAGAGAAGAATTCATCACGTTTTACGATACAGAGCCACCGCCAAGCCCTAAAACCTCTCGGGAGGGCTGATCTGGAGTCCGTTCGGGGCTCCGGAGAGGGGAATCCGTCGCCATCGTCATCATCAACCATCCTCCATCACCAATTTCATGATGCTCACCGCCGTGCGTGAGTAATTCCATCGTAGGCTTGCTGGACGATGATGGGTTGGATGAGATCTATCATGTAATCGAGTTAGTTTTGTTAGGTTTTGATCCCTAGTATCCACTATGTTCTGAGATTGATGTTGCTATGACTTTGCTGTGCTTAATGCTCGTCACTAGGGCCCGAGTGCCATGATTTCAGATCTGAACCTATTATGTTTTCATCAATATATGAGTGTTCTTGATCCTATCCTGTGATTCTATAGTCACCTATTATGTGTTATGATCCGTTAGCCCCGAAGTGACAATAATCGGGATACTTACCGGTGATGACTGTAGTTTGAGGAGTTCATGTATTCACTATGTGTTAATGCTTTGTTCCGGTACTCTATTAAAAGGAGGCCTAATATCCCTTAGTTGCCGTAAGGACCCCGCTGCCACGGGAGGGTAGGACAAAAGATGTCATGCAAGTTCTTTTCCATAAGCACGTATGACTATATTCGGAATACATGCCTACATTATATCAATGAACTGGAGCTAGTTCTATGTCACCCTAGGTTATGACTGTTACATGATGAAACGCATCCGGGATAATTCTCCAACACCGATCCATTGCCTACGATCTTTGAAGTAAATATGCCCTAGAGGCAATAATAAAGTTATTATTTATTTCCTTATATCATGATAAATGTTTATTATTCATGCTAGAATTGTATTAACCGGAAACATAATACATGTGTGAATACATAGACAAACAGAGTGTCACTAGTATGCCTCTACTTGACTAGCTCGTTAATCAAAGATGGTTATGTTTCCTAACCATGAACAAAGAGTTGTTATTTGATTAACGGGATCACATCATTAGGTGAATGATCTTATTGACATGACCCATTCCATTAGCTTAGCACCCGATCGTTTAGTATGTTGCTATTGCTTTCTTCATGACTTATACATGTTCCTATGACTATGAGATTATGAAACTCCCGTTTGCCGGAGGAACACTTTCTGTGCAACCAAACGTCACAACGTAAATGGGTGATTATAAAGGTGCTCTACAGGTGTCTCCAAAGGTAGATGTTGGGTTGGCGTATTTCGAGATTAGGATTTGTCACTCCGATTGTCGGAGAGGTATCTCTGGGCCCTCTCGGTAATGCACATCACATAAGCCTTGCAAGCATTACAACTAATGAGTTAGTTGCGAGATGATGTATTAAGGAACGAGTAAAGAGACTTGCCGGTAACGAGATTGAACTAGGTATTGGATACCGACGATCGAATCTCGGGCAAGTAACATACCGATGACAAAGGGAACAACGTATGTTGTTATGCGGTCTGACCGATAAAGATCTTCGTAGAATATGTAGGAGCCAATATGGGCATCCAGGTCCCGCTATTGGTTATTGACCGGAGATTTGTCTCAGTCATGTCTACATTGTTCTCAAACCGTAGGGTCCGCACGCTTAACGTTACGATGACAGTTATTATGAGTTTATGCATTTTGATGTATCGAAGTTAGTTTGGAGTCCCGTATGTGATCACGGACATGACGAGGAGTCTCGAAATGGTCGAGACATAAAGATCGATATATTGGACGACTATATTCGGACACCGGGAGTGTTCCGGGTGATTTCGGATAAAACCGGAGTACCGGAGGGGTTATCGGAACCCCCCGGGGAAGTAATGGGCCTTATTGGGCCTGAGGGGAGAGAGAGGGCAGCAGCCCAGGAGGTGGCGCCCCCCCCCCATGGGGAGTCCGAATTGGACTAGGGAGGGGGGGCGCGGCCCCTCTTTCCCTCTCCCTCTCCCTCTCTTTCCTTCCCCCTCTTGTTTCCTAGTTGGACTAGGAAAGGGGAGTCCTACTCCCACTAGGAGGAGGACTCCCCCTCCCTTTGGCGCGCCCCATAGGGCCGGCCGGCCTCCCCCTTGCTCCTTTATATACGGGGGCAGGGGGCACCCTAGAACACACAAGTTGATCCTCGTGATCGTTCCTTAGCCGTGTGCGGTGCCCCCCTCCACCATATTCCACCTCGGTCATATCGTTGCAGCGCTTAGGCGAAGCCCTGCATCGGTAGAACATCATCATCGTCACTACGCCGTTGTGCTGACGGAACTCATCCCCGAAGCTTTGCTGGATCGGAGCCCGGGGAGCGTCATCGAGCTGTACGTGTGCTAAGAACTCGGAGGTGCCGGGGTAACGGTACTTGGATCGGTCGGATCGGGAAGACGTACAACTACTTCCTCTATGTTGCGTCAACGCTTCCGCAGTCGATCTGCTAGGGTACGTAGATCATACTCTCCCCTCTCGTTGCTATGCATCACCATGATCTTGCGTGTGCATAGGAAATTTTTTGAAATTACTATGAAACCCAACAGTGGTATCAGAGCCAGGTTTTATATGTTGATGTTATATGCACGAGTAGAACACAAGTGAGTTGTGGGCGATATAAGTCATACTGCTTACCAGCATGTCATACTTTGGTTCGGCGGTATTGTTGGACGAAGCGGCCCGGACCAACATTACGCGTACGCTTACGCGAGACCGGTTCTCCCGACGTGCTTTGCACAGAGGTGGCTTGCGGGTGACAGTTTATCCAACTTTAGTTGAACCAAGTGTGGCTACGCCCGGTCCTTGCGAAGGTTAAAACAGCACCAACTTGACAAACTATCGTTGTGGTTCTGATGCGTAGGTAAGATTTGTTCTTGCTTAAGCCCGTAGCAGCCACGTAAAACTTGCAACAACAAAGTAGAGGACGTCTAACTTGTTTTTGCAGGGCATGTTGTGATGTGATATGGTCAAGACATGATGCTAAATTTGATTGTATGAGATGATCATGTTTTGTAACTGAGTTATCGGCAACTGGCAGGAGCCATATGGTTGTCGCTTTATTGTATGAAATGCAATCGCGTTGTAATGCTTTACTTTATCACTAAGCGGTAGCGATAGTCGTGGAAGCATAAGATTGGCGAGACGACAACGATGCTACGATGGAGATCAAGGTGTCGCGCCGGTGACGATGGTGATCATGACGGTGCTTCGGAGATGGAGATCACAGGCACAAGATGATGATGGACATATCATATCACTTATATTGATTGCATGTGATGTTTATCTTTTGTGCATCTTATATTGCTTTGATTGACGGTAGCATTATAAGATGATCTCTCACTAAAATTATCAAGAAGTGTTCTCCCTGAGTATGCACCATTGCGAAAGTTCTTCGTGCTGAGACACCACGTGATGATCGGGTGTGATAGGCTCTACGTTCAAATACAACGGGTGCAAAACAGTTACACACGCGGAATACTCAGGTTATACTTGACGAGCCAAGCATATACAGATATGGCCTCGGAACACAGAGACCGAAAGGTCGAGCGTGAATCATATAGTAGATATGATCAACATAGTGATGTTCACCAATGAAACTACTCCATCTCACGTGATGATCGTACATGGTTTAGTTGATTTGGATCACGTAATCACTTAGAGGATTAGAGGGATGTCTATCTAAGTGGGAGTTCTTTTAAGTAAATTAATTGAACCTAAATTTATCATGAAACTTAGTACCTGATAGTATCTTGCTTGTTTATGTTTGATTGTAGATAGATGGCTCGTGCTGTTGTTCCGTTGAATTTTAATGCTTTCCTTGAGAAAGCAAAGTTGAAAGATGATGGTAGCAATTACACGGATTGGGTCCGTAACTTGAGGATTATCCTCATTGCTGCACAGAAGAATTGCGTCCTGGAAGCACCGCTGGGTGCCAGGCCTGCTGCTGGAGCAACACCAGATGTTATGAACATCTGGCAGAGCAAAGCTGATGACTACTCGATAGTTCAGTGTGCCATGCTTTACGGCTTAGAATCGGGACTTCAACATCGTTTTGAACATCATGGAGCATATGAGATGTTCCAGGAGTTGAAGTTAATATTTCAAGAAAATGCCCGGATTGAGAGATATGAAGTCTCCAATAAGTTTTATAGCTGCAAGATGGAGGAGAACAGTTCTGTTAGTGAGCATATACTCAAAATGTCTGGGTATAATAATCACTTGATTCAATTGGGAGTTAATCTTCCAGATGATTGCATCATTGACAGAATTCTCCAATCACTGCCACCAAGCTACAAGAGCTTCGTGATGAACTATAATATGCAAGGGATGAATAAGACTATTCCCGAGCTCTTCGCAATGCTGAAAGCTGCGGAGGTAGAAATCAAGAAGGAGCATCAAGTGTTGATGGTCAACAAGACCACTAGTTTCAAGAAAAAGGGCAAAGGGAAGAAGAAGGGGAACTTCAAGAAGAACAGCAAGCAAGTTGCTTCTCAAGAGAAGAAACCCAAGACTGGACCTAAGCCTGAAACTGAGTGCTTCTACTGCAAGCAGACTGGTCACTGGAAGCGGAACTGCCCCAAGTATTTGGCGGATAAAAAGGATGGCAAGGTGAACAAAGGTATATGTGATATACATGTTATTGATGTGTACCTTACTAATGCTCGCAGTAGCACCTGGGTATTTGATACTGGTTCTGTTGCTAATATTTGCAACTCAAAACAGGGGCTACGGATTAAGCGAAGATTGGCTAAGGACGAGGTGACGATGCGCGTGGGAAATGGTTCCAAAGTCGATGTGATCGCGGTCGGCACGCTACCTCTACATCTACCTTCGGGATTAGTATTAGACCTAAATAATTGTTATTTGGTGCCAGCGTTGAGCATGAACATTATATCTGGATCTTGTTTAATGCGAGACGGTTATTCATTTAAATCTGAGAATAGTGGTTGTTCTATTTATATGAGTAATATCTTTTATGGTCATGCACCCTTAAAGAGTGGTCTATTTTTGTTGAATCTCGATAGTAGTGACACACATATTCATAGTGTTGAAGCCAAAAGATGTAGAGTTGATAATGATAGTGCAACTTATTTGTGGCATTGCCGTTTAGGTCATATCGGTGTAAAGCGCATGAAGAAACTCCATACTGATGGACTTTTGGAACCACTTGATTATGAATCACTTGGTACTTGCGAACCGTGCCTCATGGGCAAGATGACTAAAACACCGTTCTCCGGTACTATGGAGAGAGCAACAGATTTGTTGGAAATCATATATACAGATGTATGTGGTCCGATGAATATTGAGGCTCGTGGCGGATATCGTTATTTTCTCACCTTCACAGATGACTTAAGCAGATATGGGTATATCTACTTAATGAAACATAAGTCTGAAACATTTGAAAAGTTCAAAGAATTTCAGAGTGAAGTTGAAAATCATCGTAACAAGAAAATAAAGTTTCTGCGATCTGATCGTGGAGGAGAATATTTGAGTTACGAGTTTGGTGTACATTTGAAAAATTGTGGAATAGTTTCACAACTCACGCCACCCAGAACACCACAGCGTAATGGTGTGTCCGGACGTCGTAATCGTACTTTACTAGATATGGTGCGATCTATGATGTCTCTTACTGATTTACCGCTATCGTTTTGGGGATACGCTCTAGAGACAGCCGCATTCACGTTAAATAGGGCACCATCAAAATCCGTTGAGACGACGCCTTATGAACTGTGGTTTGGCAAGAAACCAAAGTTGTCGTTTCTGAAAGTTTGGGGCTGCGATGCTTATGTGAAAAAGCTTCAACCTGATAAGCTCGAACCCAAGTCGGAGAAATGTGTCTTCGTAGGATATCCAAAGGAAACTATTGGATACACCTTCTATCACATATCCGAAGGCAAGACTTTTGTTGCTAAGTTCGGAAAATTTCTGGAGAAGGAGTTTCTCTCGAAAGAAGTGAGTGGGAGGAAAGTAGAACTTGACTAGGTAACTATACCTGCTCCCTTATTGGAAAGTAGTACATCACAGAAAACTGTTTCAGTGACACCTACACCAGTTAGTGAGGAAGCTAATGATGATGATCATGAAACTTCAGATCAAGATACTACTGAACCTCGTAGATCAACCAGAGTGAGATCCGCGCCAGAGTGGTACGGAAATCCTGTTCTGGAAGTCATGCTACTAGATCATGATGAACCTACGAACTATGAAGAAGCGATGGTGAGCCCAGATTCCGCAAAATGGCTTGAAGCCATGAAATCTGAGATGGGATCCATGTATGAGAACAAAGTATGGACTTTGGTTGACTTGCCCGATGATCGGCAAGCAATTGAGAATAAATGGATCTTCAAGAAGAAGACTGACGCTGACGGTAATATTACTATCTACAAAGCCCGACTTGTCGCAAAAGGTTTTCAACAATTCAAGGGATTGACTACGATGAGACCTTCTCACCCGTAGCGATGCTTAAGTCTGTCCGAATCATGTTAGCAATTGCTGCATTTTATGATTATGAAATTTGGCAGATGGATGTCAAAACTGCATTCCTGAATGGATTTCTGGAAGAAGAGTTGTATATGATGCAACCAGAAGGTTTTGTCGATCCAAAGGGAGCTAACAAAGTGTGCAAGCTCCAGCGATCCATTTATGGACTGGTGCAAGCCTCTCGGAGTTGGAATAAACGCTTTGATAGTGTGATCAAAGCATTTGGGTTTATACAGACTTTCGGAGAAGCCTGTATTTACAAGAAAGTGAGTGGGAGCTCTGTAGCATTTCTGATATTGTATGTGGATGACATATTACTGATTGGACATGATATAGAATTTCTGGATAGCATAAAGGGATACTTGAATAAGAGTTTTTCAATGAAAGACCTCGGTGAAGCTGCTTACATATTAGGCATAAAGATCTATAGAGATAGATCAAGACGCTTAATTGGACTTTCACAAAGCACATACCTTGACAAGATTTTGAAAAAGTTCAAAATGGATCAAGCAAAGAAAGGGTTCTTGCCTGTGTTACAAGGTATGAAGTTGAGTCAGACTCAATGCCCGACCACTGCAGAAGATAGAGAGAAAATGAAAGATGTTCCTTATGCTTCAGCCATAGGCTCTATCATGTATGCAATGTTGTGTACCAGACCTGATGTGTGCCTTGCTATAAGTTTAGCAGGGAGGTACCAAAGTAATCCAGGAGTGGATCACTGGACAGCGGTCAAGAACATCCTGAAATACCTGAAAAGGACTAAGGATATGTTTCTCGTATATGGAGGTGACAAAGAGCTCATTGTAAACGGTTACGTTGATGCAAGCTTTGACACTGATCCGGACGATTCTAAATCGCAAACCGGATACATGTTTACATTAAACGGTGGAGCTGTCAGTTGGTGCAGTTCTAAACAAAGCGTCGTAGCGGGATCTACATGTGAAGCGGAGTACATAGCTGCTTCGGAAGTAGCAAATGAAGGAGTCTGGATGAAGGAGTTCATATCCGATCTAGGTGTCATACCTAGTGCATCGGGTCCAATGAAAATCTTTTGTGACAATACTGGTGCAATTGCCTTGGCAAAGGAATCCAGATTTCACAAGAGAACCAAGCACATCAAGAGACGCTTCAATTCCATCCGGGATCTAGTCCAGGTGGGAGACACAGAGATTTGCAAGATACATACGGATCTGAATGTAGCAGTCCCGTTGACTAAGCCTCTTCCACGAGCAAAACATGATCAGCACCAAGGCTCCATGGGTGTTAGAATCATTACTGTGTAATCTAGATTATTGACTCTAGTGCAAGTGGGAGACTGAAGGAAATATGCCCTAGAGGCAATAATAAAGTTATTATTTATTTCCTTATATCATGATAAATGTTTATTATTCATGCTAGAATTGTATTAGCCGGAAACATAATACATGTGTGAATACATAGACAAACAGAGTGTCACTAGTATGCCTCTACTTGACTAGCTCGTTAATCAAAGATGGTTATGTTTCCTAACCATGAACAAAGAGTTGTTATTTGATTAACGGGATCACATCATTAGGTGAATGATCTGATTGACATGACCCATTCCATTAGCTTAGCACCCGATCGTTTAGTATGTTGCTATTGCTTTCTTCATGACTTATACATGTTCCTATGACTATGAGATTATGCAACTCCCGTTTGCCGGAGGAACACTTTGTGTGCAACCAAACGTCATAAAGGTGCTCTACAGGTGTCTCCAAAGGTAGATGTTGGGTTGGCGTATTTCGAGATTAGGATTTGTCACTCCGATTGTCGGAGAGGTATCTCTGGGCCCTCTCGGTAATGCACATCACATAAGCCTTGCAAGCATTACAACTAATGAGTTAGTTGCGAGATGATGTATTACAGAACGAGTAAAGAGACTTGCCGGTAACGAGATTGAACTAGGTATTGGATACCGACGATCGAATCTCGGGCAAGTAACATACCGATGACAAAGGGAACAACGTATGTTGTTATGCGGTCTGACCGATAAAGATCTTCGTAGAATATGTAGGAGCCAATATGGCCATCCAGGTCCCGCTATTGGTTATTGACCGGAGATTTGTCTCAGTCATGTCTACATTGTTCTCGAACCGTAGGGTCCGCACGCTTAACGTTACGATGACAGTTATTATGAGTTTATGCATTTTGATGTACCGAAGTTAGTTCGGAGTCCCGGATGTGATCACGGACATGACGAGGAGTCTCTAAATGGTCGAGACATAAAGATCGATATATTGGACGACTATATTCGGACACCGGAAGTGTTCCGGGTGATTTCGGATAAAACCGGAGTGCCAGAGGGGTTACCGGAACCCCCCGGGGAAGTA
>NC_041392.1:78130194-78147211 GCF_002162155.2 Triticum dicoccoides
GCCCCTCTTTCCCTCTCCCTCTCCCTCTCTTTCCTTCCCCCTCTTGTTTCCTAGTTGGACTAGGAAAGGGGAGTCCTACTCCCACTAGGAGGAGGACTCCCCCTCCCTTTGGCGCGCCCCATAGGGCCGGCCGGCCTCCCCCTTGCTCCTTTATATACGGGGGCAGGGGGCACCCTAGAACGCACAATTTGATCCTCGTGATCGTTCCTTAGCCGTGTGCGGTGCCCCCCTCCACCATATTCCACCTCGGTCATATCGTTGCAGCACTTAGGCGAAGCCCTGTGTCGGTAGAACATCATCATCGTCACCACGCCGTTGTGCTGACGGAACTCATCCCCGAAGCTTTGCTGGATCGGAGCTCGGGGAGCGTCATCGTGCTGTACGTGTGCTAAGAACTCGGAGGTGCCGGAGTAACTGTACTTGGATCGGTCGGATCGGGAAGACGTACGACTACTTCCACTACGTTGTGTTAACGCTTCCGCATTCGATCTACTAGGGTACGTAGATCATACTCTCCCCTCTCGTTGCTATGCATCACCATGATCTTGCGTGTGCGTAGGAAATTTTTTGAAATTACTACGAAACCCAACAATCTTTCCATATATTGTTCTTCGCTTATTTACTTTCTCGTTGCTATTGATATCATCACTACAAAATACCAAAAACATTAATTTTACTACCGTTACCACTACTATCATATTACTTTGCTACTAATTACTTTGCTGCAGAAATTAAGTTTCCAGTTGTGGTTGAATTGACAACTCAGCTGCTAATACTTGAGAGTATTCTTTGGCTCCCCTTGTGTCGAATCAATAAATTTGAGTTGAATACTTTACCCTCGAAAACTGTTGCGATCCCCTATACTTGTGGGTTATCAATTAGCAGCAGGTAGACGGCCCCTCACGGCTTGCCACATGAAAATTTTGATCTTCGAAGGCACACTATTAGACCAAATGGGCTTAAACTTAGACACTGAAGGACCATAATACAAAACACGGTAGCAGGACTTAACTGAAAATGGCTAGAGGAAGAATGAGGCTAGGAGACGTTATCCCGAGCCTCCGAGAGCACAGGGAATAGGGACGCAAGGCGATGCCAATCTTCCAACTCTGCAGGAGACCTACCCCGGCGAAAAACGAGGTCCCAACCACTGGCCGCGAGCTCCGCGATGGAGGCCGAAGGAGACAAGACAAAAGAAAAAAGCATAGAAAAGAAAATCGCCAGGGGACCATCCCCCACCCACTAGTCCAGCCAGAATCGGAATGAAAGACCATTGCCAACTGAAAACTTCACCAGAATTTTGAAATCATCACGAACCTGCAGCAGCTGGCGCCAGAATTGAGAGACAAAGGAACCGGAGATCGAGGTAACCAAGAGAGCATGCGAAACCAGGAAGTATTTAGCTTTAAGAATGCGCATCTAGAGAGAGAATCAAGATCAGAATGGAGAATATGCCACCACCACTTAAGAATCAAGCACTTGTTCATAATAGAGGTGTTGAGGATCCCCAAACCACCCAAACCCTTGGGCTTGCACATAAGTTTCCATTTGACAATCATATACTTTTTTTGCCCGCCATATTCCAGTAAAGGCCACTCCTATGTTTGCCAAACTAGCATGGATGCCCTTCGGAAGCCGAAAGAAACCCATGAGAAACATAGGGAGGGAAGTCAAGCATGCGTTGATCAAGCTAACCCTACCAACCGTGGAATTGTACCGGCCCCTCCACGACAACACCCTCTTGCCCACCTTACCATTTGACATCTGGCGGTAGGGTAGGTCATACATGGTCGAGCTCACCATTGCACGAGGCAACACATAAATGCGAACAATAGTGCTCGAGAAGAAGATTTGAAAGCACACAACCCGTTCCTGAGGTCTCTCAATCCCATGAGTTGTTTTGCCCCCATTCAAAGGCCAGGTTGGAACCATGGAAATTAACTTGTTCCGGCTCTCTTCCTTCTCTTGCCACCTCGCAAACATTATAGGTGGTAGTATTATGTTTGCTCTATGCTACTAACGACCACCTTTTATAACATGGCTTGGCTAGGTGCATAGGTAGGCCCTTCCACGCCTTTTTAGTTTTTTATAAAATCAATAATGTACTACTAGTAAATAATGGCTACCATGAGTCAAGAAGCATGTGCTTCTTGTCTAGTAGATGAAGACCACTATTATATTCACTCGTGTTTTGTTGCTCGTGTTTACGAATCTTCAATGCCAGGCAATATCTGATTTAAGTGGGAAGCAGCTAGTAGGATCTGCGCACCATTTAGATCTAGTGACCAGTGAGGAAGGCCGCGAAGCCAGACCGCCAAACAAAAAAGCGTTTTCCCGCTTTATAAATAAAGCACCATCACCACCACATTTGAGTAAGAAGATACAAACACACTCAACCATCACACACAACGCACACACGCAAGGCGAGATACAAAGGTGCTGAGCACTAAAAACACCACCCAACGACGGCTAAGCACCCTAATGATAAGCCGAAGACCACCATGAAGATGAACAATCAACCGAGGAGCGGTGATACGGACACGGCCGGCGTAGGGACTCCAACACGATGCCTTCAAAAAGGATACGACCGTAGGAAGCCGTCACCCAGAGTGACACACAGGAGGTGGGAGCACCATGTCGAAGCCTGCAGGGAGGGGAACGGTCCACGGACGCCACCTCCATCGGCCAGTACCGGGACTGGTCAAGTGGTGAACCCCGGTGCTCCTACCCTCCGTCGCAACCCCGCTCCGCCAACCACCCCCATCCATGCCGCCCAAGAGACCGTGGCTGCCCGCCCGCACCCGAGCCGCGCGGTCAGCCCACAACAAACACGCCTCCCGCCACCAGAGCCGCTGCCCTGCCTCCAGACCGTCCCGATGACCACTAAAGGCAGCTGGTGGATGTGTGCGCCGCTGCCCGGTCGGGCCCTTGCGGCTGGTCGGCGTCGTATGGCGCGTGAGACTCCTCTGATGGCCATCCATGGACGTGGCGGCGAGGGCTCTGCTTCCTTTGCTCCGGCGATGGGCTACTGCTGTGGTCTCGCGCGGGGCCAGGCCAATGGCAGAGTGTGGTGAAACTGGTGGTTTTGGGGCGGGGAGCTGGTTGGAGGGACGGGAGCTCCGCTGCTGAGCTGCCCGTTGCCGGCCCAAGGTGGTTGCCGGCTGTGGGCCACTCCTCCCCCTCCCCCCTTCCCCATCATCATGGGTTCTCGGTTCCGGCCTTGCTCGAGGCGGGTGTGGTTGGCCGGCGGTCTCGGAGGTGGTTGGGGTGCGGATTTGTGATCTCTCTCTCTCTCAAAGACTGAAATACGAACTCAGAGTAATTTGTGTTGCGTGCAACAACTTGCGATGTTTTCTTCTCCTTTTATTTATAGGCCATTACAGAAACTGAATAATTGTAGTCTACCGGCCACGTTTGAGCTAATGGCCGCACCATCCTACGTCCAATCGCACGTTGCCTCTATGCTGCTATGTCCGGCATGATCTCGCGCCATCCCACGAGAGCAAACACTGCAGCGAGCTAGCTACTACATGCAAAAAGCACAAAAACTAGACATGATGTGAACAGGCTGACAATGCCATCCTCGCCGGCGGCCATGCCCCGTGCATGGGATGACGGGGCCCCCCGTCCCAAGCGGCGGGCTGGCAAGCACCGCGCGGCGCCCCGCCCCTCCCCTGACGCGGCGCGCCACGAAGCCGATCTCCGTCGGCAGCTCTCGGCTCGCGATGGGCGCCGCTCCCCTCCACGCTCCGACCGCCGCTCGCCTTCTCGCGCTGATTACCGCTCCCCTCCCCGTCGCTCGCCAGTCTGGGGTGAACGCAAGGACCGCTCCAGGTCCCGCTCGCCCGCGCAGACCGCCGACTGGAGGGTCCAGCGCCATCACTCCCCATCCCCTCCTCGCTGCCGTGATGACGACGATCGCCGCGGCGGAGCGGGCGGTCCCGCTCCCCTGCCTGTGTGCAGCCCCATGCGCCTCTCGTGGAGCCACGCCATTACCAGCCCCCTTGCGGTGAACCTAGCTTCCTGCCGGGCACCAACGGTGCTGGTCGGGGCAAGGCAGGCCCCAAACGCAAGAAGAAGAGGGGCATGGGGAGGGGCTCCGGCCCGGCCTCCTCCACTCCTCGGGCGCGCGACCCGACAATCCCCGCATCGACCGCCCTCCTCCCTGATGACCGTGCCGCCTACCTCGTCAAGTGCTTCAACTGCGGCATTGCTGGACACTCCCAGGTGGCATGCTCCCGCCCCCAGTGCTGCTTCGTTTGCGCCGACCCTGGCCATCCAGCTGCCCTTTGCCCCGACCGACCGATGCTGGAGGAGTTGATGATGTACGGGCATGGGATCGAGGGACTCGGCTTCTTCCACATTGAGGACCCGGACCTCCCTCCTCCCTCACCCTCACTCCTCGCGATCGTCACCGTCCGGGACGGGGTGGCATCTCCCGAGATGATCGAGGTCAAGCTCAACCACCTCTACCACTGCTCCTGGGATTGGCAGGCCACTCTTCTATATGGCAACCAGTTCTCGGTGGTCTTCCCCGACGTTGTCAGTCACGGTTACGGCACCCGCAACGGCGACATCACCCTCGCGCTCAACAAGCTGGTAGTGGACATCTGGGTGCCGATCCGGGACCCCCTGGCTGTGGCTGTCCTGGACACGACATGGATTCTCATCGGCGGCCTCACCGACATCACGTGCTCGGAGCGGTCATTCGGAGCATGTCCCGCCTCCTCGGTAAGGTGGTTGTGGTGGACGAGCTCTCTCTCCGCAAGGAGGAGGAGGTGCGGGTCAAGGTCAAATGCCTTGACTCGTCCAAGCTTCGGGTCATGGTCCGGGTGTTCTTCAACAACCAGGGGTTCGACCTCCGGTTTTCTCCCGAGCCGCCGAACCACATCGGCCGCCCTCGCATCCTCGACGACAGCCTCTTGGGCGAACCCGATGGTGGGGGCCCAGGGGGCATCACAGCGACCGTGGTCCCCGCCATGGCCGACACTCAGGATCGGAGGACGATGACGACGAGTCCGGGGACAGCCCCCGCGGTCCTCCTCCTCCCCCTGCAGCTTCTAGGGGTGGTTCGGGCGCCGGCCGCGGCCACGGGGCGGCCCTCCCACCTTCTTCGGACGGGAGTGATGCTTCCGATGCTAGACTTGCCATGTTCCCGGCCTCGTCCCCTCGCTCACCATACGGTATTCCTCCCTCCATCACCGCTGAGCTCTCCTCCGAGATCGTCTCCTCGCCTACTACCCCACCCTCGTCGGATGCTCCTGCACCTCCCGCTGGGGATGGGCTGGTTCTGGAAGGGGATCCGCCCCCTTCCACTCCCCGCGCCACCCTTGGTCGGGCGGACATGGGAATGCCTGCGTCCCCCCTGTCCTAGATGTGACCCCGGCGCCGATGGCTCTGGTCCCGGCCGCTTCGCCGACCCGCCCCTCGGCTTCCTCGTGCATCGCCCTTGGGGGGTTGTCGGCGGTGGTGGTCACCCCGGTGGCCGCACCTCCACTCCCACCTCGGTCTGCGGCGTACTCTAGGAGGGGCCGGTCGACCTCGACCCCGGTGACATCCTCGCGACGCAGCGCTTGGATTGAGGCGGCCAGGCCGGCTCTGCCCATTCCTGAGCGACCTGGTCTCCGGGCCGCTTCCCGGAACCTCGAGTCAGGTACCCCGTCCATTCCGGTCACCTCTGCTACTTGTTCCTTCTCCGCGTTGGAATCGACTCCGCTTGGCCACTTAGCAAAGGTGGCAGTGGACTCGGCCATCGTGTTCAGGGGGGAGGTTGCCCCCCTCTAGTTCAGATCGCGGTGATACATGCGTGGGAAATCCTTGATGGTCGTCTGGCCGAGGCCCGTGCACGTCTCCCCCCTCCTCGGCAGCCCCTTCCGGGGCTGCTCCGAGTGGCGCTGCTCTCGCGGTGGCCGCCTCGGGTGAGATCTAGGGCCGCACCCGTGCGCGTAATGCAGCCCCCCGCGCCCAGAGCGCCTCACGTGTCTTGGGGTCAAGCAGCCCCCCGATGGATGCGTGATGCGGACCCTCTTCTGGAACATCAGCGGTTTCGGCCAAGATGGTCGGCGCCGCCAACTCATAGAATACATGCGAACTGAGCGAATCGACATTGTGGCAATCCAAGAAACGACGTGTACTAAATTCTCCCTGTCAGAACTTGAGCATCTGAGCTCCGACTTGTTCGCTTGGCATTGGCTCCCTTCTAGTGGGAGTACGGGCCACTCAGGTGGCATCCTCCTAGGCGTGAAGGATACCACCTTCGAGGTAGGAAGCATGGACCGGGGAGAGTTCTTCGTTAGCATGGAGGTGTTTGAGCGGGCTCTCAATTTCAAATGGGAAATCATTGCGGTTTATGGACCTGCCGATCACCGCCGGTCTAAGACCTTCCTCGTGGAGCTCCGTAGGAAGGTAGCCTCCGCCCAGCTACCGGTGGTACTGGGCGGCGATTTCAACCTCATCAGGACGGAAGAAGATAAGAGCAATAATTTAGTGAACTTCCATCACATGCAAATGTTCAATGACTACATTGCTGACATGGGGCTGCGAGAGCTCGATCGGGTCGGGGCGAGGTTCACTTGGACAAACCGCCAGGTTGATCTGACTCGCTCGGTCCTCGATCGGGTCTTCGCCTCCCCTGAGTGGGACATTCGTTGCCCCCTAGCGTCGCTCCGGGCGATTACGCGGATTGGTTCAGACCACGTCCCCCTACTCCTCTCTTCGGAGAATGATCGTCCACCCTTGCCGCCCCGCTTCCGCTTTGAAACCTTCTGGCTACGCCAGCCTGGATTTACGGCTGCGGTGCCAGATGACGAGAGGCTCGCGATGCCCCCCACCGTGCCCTCTCCGTCGTTGATTCATGGCATTTCTGTGCCAAACGGTCACGGCAATTCATGAAAGGGTGGGGCGCCAATGTGGGACGGGATATTCGGGAGCGGAAGAAAGCCCTCCTTGAGGGCATACAGGCCCTTGACCTGCGGGCTGACGCCACCGGCCTGTCGGCGGACGAATGGATTCTTAGATATGACCTCGAAGAACAGCTCACGGTCATCTACACCGACGAGGAGGCATACTGGCGCTTACGAGGTACTTAGAATTGGGTCCTCAAGGGGGACGCCAATATGGCCTACTTCTAGGCCATCACTAATGGTCGCAGACGCCGTAACTCCATCCCCCTCCTGTGGGGCAGAGCGACCCTCCTTCAGCGGTATGAGGAGATCCGGGCCCATGTAGACGGCTTTTACAAAGAACTATTCTCTGTGTCCCCTCGGGGAGGTCTTGCCTTAGCGCAAGACATTTGGCCAGCCCACTGCTGCCTTATGCCTATGGACAACGCGGCCCTCACGACCACGTTCTCTGAGGCTGAAGTATGGATGGTAATTAAGGACATGAACCCATCCTCGGCACCTGGGCCGGATGGACTCCCAGTCAAGTTCTTCCAGACCTTTTGGGAGGTGATCAAACAAGAGGTGATGGCCCTGTTTCATGAGTTCTTTGTCGGGTCCATTGACCTCGCCCGGCTGAACTATGGGGTAATCACACTCATCCCCAAGGTGGCTGGGGCGTCCGACATCCGTCAATTTCGGCCGATTACAGTGATTAATGTCATCTTCCGCATCCTTGCCAAGGGGTACGCCATTAGGGCGGCCCCTATCACCGACCGGATCACCCACCCGGACCAGTCAGCCTTCATTCAGGGCCGTTATATCCTTGATGGAGTCTTGGTGTTCCATGAAGCGCTCCATGAGGTGCACTCCAAACACCTCAAGGCAGTCTTCCTGAAATTGGATTTCCACAAGGCCTATGACACGGTCAGTTGGACCTTCCTTCGGGAATTTCTTCTTCGTAAGGGCTTCGACGACCGATGGGTGACCAGGGTGATGTAGATGGTTTCCTCGGGTCACACTACGGTAAACATCAATGAGGAGATCGGCCCTTTTTCCCCACATTTTGTGGGGTGCGTCAGGGCGACCCCTTCTCTCCGTTCCTATTTAACATGGTGGTCAATGCCCTGGCGGCCATCCTTGACAGGGCCAAGGCGGCTGGCCACATTAAGGGGATAGTACCGCATCTGGTTGGGGGGAACGGTGTCTCCCTCCTCCAATATGCGGATGACACCATTATCATGGTGGAGAGCTCGGAGAGTGATATCGCCAACCTCAAGTTCCTCCTGCTGTGCTTTCAGCAAATGGCCGGCCTGAAGATAAACTTCGACAAGAGTAAGGTGATGGTCTTGGGCTACACCTAGGATGAGCGCCAGAGCATTGCAGATCGGCTTAACTGCCACCTCGGGTGCTTCCCCACGACATACCTGGGGATCCCCATTAGCGACTCCATGCTTACGATGGCCGAGCTGTGCCCCACGGTGGGAAAGCGTCAGCACCGGATCGAACCCTGGCAGGGTAGATGGCTCTCGAAAGCGGCCCGGACGGTGCTCATTAACTCATCCCTCTCCAGTCTACTGTTATTCATCATGAGCTTCTACAGCCTCCCCGAGACCCTCCATCACGACATTGCCACTGTCCAAGGGCGTTTCTTCTGGGTCGGCGAGGGTGATAAGCATAAGTACCACATGGTCAAGCGGTCGGAGATCTGCAAACCCCGTGACCAGGGCGGTTTGGGTATCATGTTCTCCAAATGCATGAACATTGCCCTCCTGACTAAGTGGCTATGGCGGATCGCTAATGGTGAAGGTGGACTGTGGCTCCGCATAATTCAGCAGAAATACCTCTGTGGTTATCTCCTCGCCTTCTGCCAGTGATCTGGGGGATCACAGTTCTGGCAGTCCATCATTCAGCTCCTCCCCGTCCTTCGGATCGGAACCTCGATCGAGATTGGCTCCCGTACCGCCACATTGTTTTGGTTTGACAGATGGGCGGGCGACGCGCCCCTTGTGGCCCGCTTTCCGGACCTCTTCTCCATCGCGGTTGCGCCATAGATCTCCGTGGTGACCGCCCTTACTGACTTAGGGCTACTAGCGTTTCGGAGACCTTTCGGTCCGGCTGAGATCGAGGACTGGCAGGAGCGTCTCGACTGCATTGCACTCCACGAACCTAAGCTCTCGACGGACGACGATCGTGCCAGATGGCGGCTAGAGCAATCTGGGCAATTCTCCACCAAATCTCTATACCTAGCCATCGCCCCTTCGCTTGGCCATGAGGCGCTCTCCTCCATTTGGGAGATCCGCCTCCCCCTGAAAATTAGGATCTACTTGTGGCAATGGATTCGCGGCCGCCTCCCTTCTGTTGTTGAGGTTCTGGAGCGCAATGGACCTGGGGACGGGCGCTGCCCACTCTGTGGACCTGAGGAAGACTCGAACCATATCTTCTTCTCCTGCGTGTCCGCGCAGTTTCTTTGGAGCTGTTTCCGCGAGATTGTGGGTGGAAACTGGGACCATAACAATTTCCCCACTCTCTTTGCCGAACTCCAGGCGATCCCACCCGCGTTGCGCCACACTAGGTGGCTGACCATTGGGGTCCTGGCCTGGACGCTGTGGACTGGTAGGAATAAACTTGTGATTCAGCATATTCCTCTTCGTCATGCTACTGATGTGTAACACCCTCGATGTGGCTATATCTCCCACATGTCGAAGCACGACGTAGAGGCATAACCGCATTGAAAGCAATGTCACTAGTGAGGTAATCTTCTCAACAACCCATGTAATACAATAAGGGAAAAAGGTACATAGTTGGCTTACAATCGCCACTCACACAATACATGAATATAACATTACATCATCCAGATACAAACAAGGTCCGACTACGGAACCAAAGTAAAAGAAGACTACCCCAAAAGCTACACAGATCCCCGATCGTCCCAACTGGGCTCCACTACTGATCAACTGGAAACGGAACACCATAACGAACATGATCTTCATCAAGCTCCTCCTTGAGCTCGGTTGCGTCACCTGCACGGTATCCTCGGCACCTGCAAACTGGTTTTGGAGGTATCTGTGAGTCACGGGGACTCAGCAATCTCACACCTTCGCGATCAAGACTATTTAAGCTTATGGGTAGGGTAAAAGGTATGAGGTGGAGCTGCAGCAAGCGACTAGCATGTTTGGTGGCTAACATACGCAAAAGAGAGCGAGAAGAGAAGGCAAAGGCACGGTCGAGAAACTATGATCAAGAAGTGATCCTAGAATAACCTACGTCAAGCATAACTCCAACACCGTGTTCACTTCCCGGACCCCGCCGAGAAGAGACCATCACGGTTCCACATGCGGTGGAGGCATTTTAATTCAGTTAGGGTTTAGGTTTTCTACAACCGGACATTAACAAATTCCCATCTGCCCATAACCGCGGGCACGGCTTTCAAAAGTTCATAACCCTGCAGGGGTGTCCCAACTTAGCCCAACACAAGCTCTCACGGTCAACGAAGGATATTCCTTCTCACAAGACAATCCGATCAGACTCGGCATCCCGGTTACAAGACATCCTCGACAATGGTAAAACAAGTCCAGCAAGACCGCCCGATGCGCCGGCATCCTGATAGGAGCTGCACATATCTCGTTCTCAGGGCAACACCGGATGAACACTACGTACAGCTAAAACCAGCCCTCAAGTTTCCCCGAGGTGGCGCCGCAAGTGGCTCTAGTTCGGACCAACACTTAGACAAGCACTGGCCTGGGGGGGTTAAAATAAAGATGACCCTCGGGATGCGTGACTCCCAAGGGAAAAAGGCTAGGTGGCGAATGGTAAAACCAAGGTTGGGCCTTGCTGGAAGAGTTTTATTCAAAGCAAACTGTCAAGGGGTTCCCATTATAACCCAACTATGTAAGGAACGCAAAATCCGGGAACATAACACCGATATGACGGAAACTAGGGCGGCAAGAGTGGAACAAAACACCAGGCATAAGGCCGAACCTTCCACCCTTTACCAAGTATATAGATGCATTAATTAAATAAGAGATATTGTGATATCCCAACATGAACATATCCCAACAATAACCTGCAACTAACAACGCTATAAGAGGGGCTGAGCAAATCGGTAACATAGCCAAACAACGGTTTGCTAGGACAAGGTGGGTTAGAGATTTGACATGGCAATATGGGAGGCATGATAAGCAAGTGGTAGGTATCGTAGCACAGGCATAGCAATAGAGCGAGCATCTAGCAAGCAAAGATAGAAGTGATTTCGAGGGTATGGCCATCTTGCCTGAGATCCCGCAAGGAAGAAGAACGAGTCCAAGAAGAAGACAAACGGACGTAGTCGAACGAATCCTCGCAAACGTGACGTTACCGGATTACCGAGAAGAAGTACACCGGAAAGAAAGCAAACAACACAGTGAACAACCACCACATAGACATGGCATGATGTGCAACCAAATATGATGCATGTCCAGTTTAATGAGGCATGGCATGGCAAAGTGCACAAACAATCCTACAAATTAAATGGAGCTCAATATGCAACTCCGTTGCATATTGACGAAACACCACGTGACTTATTTAGTTCGATCTTGTTTATGTACCCAACAATATTAAATGTTGTTAAACATGGCAAGAGGTTGAAGCAAATGAAAATTACCTATCTAGGCATGTTTAAATGAGGGTGGAACAACAAGCAACAAGTCCGGAAAAATCCTCATGTGCATATTTTGGTTATGGTACTGTTCTGCCCTAAACACAATTTTAGAGTTGTTAAACATGCAAAGTAAATCCACCATGTTAAACTAGGCATTTTCCACCCCATTTACATATAAAGTTTAATAAAATCCGAGCTACGGTTAATTCGTTATGAATTAAAGCATTTTAGCATGGCATTTATGCAAATTTAAACAAACAACATTTTAAGCATTTAAACATGGATGAAAATGACATATTATGAAACTAGATGAAAAACTAAGCATATTTCATGTTTACATCATTTTAACCCGATGCACGGTTATTTAGATATGAGCAATGCAAGTAAAATGGCATTCCTGTAATATGCATGCACTGGTTATTTTAGGAAATTCGCCAGACAGTAAAAAAACACGGGCCGAAACTATTGGGTCTAGCCCACAACACCGAGGGGAACTGGACTGGGCGTCCTCACCTCGGGCCTTCATAGGCCAGTCGGGGACGCGGCCCGCTAGCGAGCGGAGGCAGGCCGGCTCGCTCGGGCGGAGCTGGGCCGCGGAGCTGAGCCAAGGCACTAGATGCGGCCTAGGCGCGACACACCGAGGCTAGCCTGGCGCGCTGGTGCGGCCCAGGTAGGCGTCGGCGCAGGTCAACGCGAGCAGCTGGTTTCCTTGTTCGAAGCAGGGGAAACATGTCGATGGCGCTGCTGGTCAGTGACGAGGCAGGGAACTCCGGCGGGACGACGGGAATGGAGCAGACGGGCGGATCCGGTCTTGCTGGAGTCCAATCTAGCCGGAGGAAGGGTCGAGCTCGGCCAACGAGAGCGGAACATGGCGCTGGGACTTGGCAGGGCAACAACATCCTGGGACTTGGGCGGCTCGATGAAAAGGAGCAGCAGCGGACATGCGCGGCTCCTGCAGAGGCTCCGGCGACGCTGGAAGTGGCCCGAGGAAGCGGATCCGGGCAGCGAGATCCTCGAGACGCACCGGATCGAGTCGGAGGGCAGGCAGAGGTCGCGGGCAAGGCAAAGCTCCTGCTGGATGGCGCCATGGCTGCTGCCTGGGTTCCTGGACAGAGAGAGAGGAAATGAGAGAGGAGGAGGAGCACGGGAAGGAGGAAGAAGGACAGGGAGGAGGCCGGTCCTGGTGGCTGGGTGCGCCGGCTGCGACGGCGCCATGGAGGGAGGAGAGGTGGATCGAGGGGAGGAGCTGGTTGATTGGCTCGATGGGGAAAACAATGACGGAGGAGGCGGCTTCGGTGGATCAGGCAGGGAAGATCCCGAGGGGGATTTGCAGTGGCGGCACACAGGAGGATGGGACAAGGTTCCTGATTTTCAGGGTTGGACCTTGTGTATTTATATGGCAGGTGGATTAAGTTAGGGGCTATCGGATCCCTCCGATCGTAATCGGGCGATCGAGAAATAAATAGTTAGGAAGTCCAAATAGGAAAAAGGAGATATTTTGTAGATGTTTGGGGATGTTCCGGACCCGACGGTGACGACTCCCTGGGTCGGGTTCGGGACAACTTCCGGGCACGCGCGAGGGGTTCGATGCACTGTGCAGAGAGGGTTTCGGGGTCTGGCGGTTGTCAGTGGACTATGCAGAAAGCTTTGGGCTGAGAGAAGAGAAGAGAGAGAGACCCGGCGACTGCTTCCGGAGACCGAAAACGTCCGACGTGTGCCCGGCTATAATGCCGCTATAGTTTAACGGTTGGGCTATCAAACGAACTCCGAATGCGATGAAACTTGACAGGCGGTCTATCTACACTATAATAAGACCACGCGCCAACTTTCAACCCATTTCGAGAATATTTTCCGGCCACTTATAAAATAATATTTCAGATGTGCCGCGGGCGCGTGCGAGTGTGTCTGGGCTCAGAACGGACAACGGACGGAACTGGGGAAACTCGGACGGCTGCAAGTTTTGAAAACATGCAGATGCAATGCGGATGATGACATGGGAAGATGCAACACGCAAGCAAATGACAAGGCAACAACAAGGAATAATTGGACGACACCTGGCACAACGGTCTCGGGGCGTTACATGATGCTTTATTCAAATGGTCTGGTTACTTGTAGCTTTGGCGGCCGCTTAGCCGGCCCAGGGAGAGAGACACCATCACCTCCATCATCACCCAGCTCCCTGCGATGGCTCTCCGATTGGCGCCGCCGCTTCCCCCACCCCCTCCGGAACAAGATTAGATCGTCATGTCGTCGCCTCCGCCGCCGCCGTCATGGGTTGTGTCATCGACCTTTTGTGTTGGGCGTGATGTGTTGTGCCCACAGTAGAACTTGGGTTTGTGTGTGTCTGTTTTTGCCTTTATGTGTAGTACCTAACTTGCGGTGGCGTTGCATGTGGGTGTGTGCTGTGTTTTGTTGTTACCTTGGTACTTTGTGCTTGGTGGGTGCTTTATTTATAAAGCGGGGCGAAAGCCTTTTTTGGTATGCATGCACTTGTTATTCTCTGACGAAACAGAAACTACCACTAGACTAACTGAAGATTTACGCAACAGGAATTACCGTGTCCAATATGCTATTGAATTGTATTTGCTAATCCACATGCCACGTAAGTGTAATTGCCGAATCCTGGGTAAAAGTATTTGTATGGCTAGCCATAGTGATGGTATCTTAGTCGGATCATGCACTCAGGAATAGTAAACACGCTGATATGACAGACAATTAAAGAAAAGAGACAAGGTTAGAGTAACAGAGGTAGATACCGTATTATGTTAAATGATATGCTACTTTGTGTCATTCAAGGCAATAAATATGATCATCTCCCATACTACTCTATGATACTCCCTCCGTTTCTAAATATAAGTCTTTCTAGGATTTCAATACAAACTACATACGGATGTATATAGACATATTTTAGAGTATAGATTCACTCATTTTTCTTCGTATGTAGCCTGTAGTGAAATCTCTAAAAGAATTATATTTAGGAATAGAGAGAGTACTATGCACTATGAAGGTAGTATCATACACTAGTATCATGTGCATGATACTAGTATATGATACTCCCCATTATGAGTAGCCTATATATGGATGTATATAGACATATTTTAGAGTGTATATTCACTCATTTTGCTCCGTATGTAGTCCGTAGTGAGATCTCTAAAAAGACTTATATTTAGGAACAGAGGAAGTACTATGCACTATGAAGGTAGTATCATACACTAGTATCATGTGCATGATACTAGTATATGATACTCCTCACTATGGGTAGCCTATAGCATGCTTATTTATTTCATACCTTATTTTGCATGCATAAGATAATTTTCATGCAAAACTTATTTGTGGTGTTAGTAGTATTAATTTAGTTCGAGTGAAGTGTATCATAGGTCGTTGAACTATTTCAGAGGTGTCACGTAGGTCCTCAAACTATTTCAAAGGTGTCACGTAGGTCCTTAAACTCTTTCAGAAGTGTCACATATATACACACTTATTATACTTCAAGGATTTTGAAGGACCTAGGTGACACTTTTCATAGTTTGAGGACCTACGTGGCACCATACAAATAGTTTGAGGACCTATGATGCACTTCACTCATTTAGTTCACTCATGAAGGCAGTTGATTAAAAGTCTAAATCAAAACTAGCAGGTAGCTAGATTTCCCACACACGAATGACATGGTGCACATAAAAAAGAATTCAAGACAGTCATCAGCATATTTCTTGAAGTTCTATGCTTTCACATTTTCTCATTCACCGTTGGCAGCAACTTTCATTTTAGCATATATATACCACGAAATAGCAAATATGTACTTATAGCTACTAAACTCAAAAAGTTACCTAGAGATGTATGTAGGCCACTAGGGTGACTTGGTACTTGATATCCCTTACAAGTGAATCCATGACTAATTCAGATTCTTCATTGCTTTATCTGTCCATTGCCGTCAAATACATATGTCAAAACAGTTATGCAGACCATGGCAGAGAATGCCGCTGCCCATCTCCTAGCCACTAGGGCCAGCATAGGAAGTAGTTAATGCCCGTCTCGAGTAATTAGCCGCCAAGAGGTTTGCAGGGGCTGTACTTTGAAAAAAATACTGGGAATACACATTATAACATGACCTTAACCTACATGTATTGGAAATAATGGTCATTTTCTTTGAATATCTCAAGAAATCATAGGATCGTTAAAACAACACCTCTCAGCATGGGCCTGCAGGTCGAGTTTCTGTGTCAATTTGAGCTGAACTGCTAAAACTCAAGTGTTCCCGGTAGGGATGCTGGAGAACGGGGGCGGTATTGCCAACCTGCTAATTGGCAAAAGACCGAGCTCCCTATGTCTTATCTAGGACTCCAGTGTACTGACAGGACATTGCAGGGGTCTGATTGGGATCCCACGGTGCTTAAAGTTTACTCAAGATGTGACCCGTGCAAGGAAAACTAATGTTTCGGTGGGCAGAGGATGGCGACCGTTGGCTCTGGCGACGCCCTAGCGAGCCGGCGGCTCCGCCGCCGCCAACGCCCTCGTCCCCTCCGTCGCGCACTTCCCGCTGGCCGGGGACCCCCTCGCCTGCCCCGCCGTCGATTCCCCCCGCCACCCCGTCTCGTGTGGTCTGGGCAGACCTCGCCGAGGCCGACGACCTCGCCACGGGGCGCCCCGTGGTGTGCCGCGACCGTGTCCCTCCCGAGGCTCTTGCCTGGGTGCCTCGGCTCGACTCCGCCGGTGGCCTTACTCCCAGGGGTGGGAGTTCGGCCGCCCGGCGCCGGCGCCGGCCTTCGAGTTCATCTCAGGAGGTGGCTGGGCAAGGTGCCTCCTTGGGACCGGGGTCCCGTCGCCGGGGGCGCCATGCCGGCGGGTGGGGGGTTGCTCGACGCGCTGACCGCGGCCCCGCGCGTTCCTCATGGAGAGCCGCTGCCCCGCCTCGTCCTCCCCAGCCCCGGCCTGCCCGTCACGGGCAACCTCGTCGGTGCTCTTCAGGCGCTCCCATTTCCGCCCCTTCATCTCCGCGTTCGGCTCCTCCGTTCCTTCGCCTCCTGGTGCCCGGTGCGCCCCGGCCTGGCCTCGCCGCCTCCATCCTGCCCCGCCGTGGCCACTGCGGCGGCACTCGGGGAAACCCTTGCCCCCTGCCTGGTCGCCCAGGGTTGTCGTACCGGGCCGCGCTGGTCACGGGCCATCCCGTGGGCCTCGCCTTAGGGCCCAACCCGAGTGCTTCGGCCGCTGGGCCGCCCATTGGGGTGAGGGATTTAGGATGCTTTGTGGGTCGGTCCCCTGGGCCGATCTCGCCCCCCGCGGCCGCTGGGCCGCGCCCCTCGGTGGACTTGGGCCTGGTCTGCCGCTCCATTTGCCTCCCGCTAGAGTTTCCCCATCAACCCGTCCCCAATCCTACGCCCCCCGCAACTCTCCCCGACGCGCCCTCCGCCGCCCCTCGTTGCTCTCTGCTCGCTGGCGCCCCCGGCCCCCCTGCGCCCCCTCCTCCCCCGCCGGTCATGACCCGGGAATGGGGCAACGACGC
>NC_041392.1:78147623-78169166 GCF_002162155.2 Triticum dicoccoides
GGCGGGAGGCCGATCTCCAGCATCAACTCTCGTCCCACCCGGCCCGGCGGTCCCCCGGCCGCGACTCGCAGCGCTCCTCCCCCCACCCTGCCCGCCGGTCTCCCGTTCGCGACGACCGCCGCTCCCGTTCTCCGACATGCCGCTCATCTCCTCAGGCGAACTCGTGGGACCGCGGCCGGTCGCCGGCTGGGGAGGCCCGGCAACCTTCCCGGCGGAGGTCCCCTCCCTGTTGCGCCGTCAGGACCGTTCCCCCTCTCCTCCCCGCCAACAGCCCCTCGCCAATGCCACCAATGCCCCGGCTGCCTGCCGCTACTAGCCCCCACACAACCAAGCTGCGCTCCCTCCCTCCAATGGAGGCAATGGGAACCGGGGGCGCCAGGGTGCCAAGAAGAAGAAGAAGGCCCCCCTCGCCCCCCGGCCTCGGCATCCACCGCCGCGGCGGGGGCTCCACCTCCGGTGGCCAACTCCGCCTCGGACGGTCCGCCGTGCTTTAATTGCAGCCTGTCCGGGCACTTCCAGGTGGCCTGCCCCAACCCTCCGATGTGCTACCTCTGCAAGGATTCCGGTCACTCCGCGATTCTCTGCCCGGATCACCTGGTGACGGAGGAGATCATGATGTACGGGCACGGCATCGAGGACATGGGCTTCTTCCACATCGAGGTGCCGGAGGTCCCCCCTCCCTCCCCCTCGCTCCTGGCACTTGTGTCTGTCGTGGGCGAGGGCGTCGCCACCCCGGAGCTCCTCGAGACCGAGCTCAACCACTTGTGCAGGTGCAAGTGGGATTGGCAGGTCACCGACCACCTCTGCCAATGCCTTCACGATGATCTTCCCCGACGCCCTGAGCATGGGGTACTGCACCCGCAGCAGCAACATCACCTTAGCCCTCAATGGGCTAGTGGTGAACATCTCCGAGCCGAGGTGGGACCCCAAGGCCGTGGCGGTTCTGGACACTGCTTGGCTCCTCATCGCCGGCCTACCAGATGTGGCCCAATCTGAGCGAGTTATTCGGAGTATGTCCAAGATCATGGGTAAGGTGGTGGTGGTTGATGAGCTCTCTCTGCGCAAGGAGGAGGAGGTCCGGGTCAAGGTGAAGTGTGTGGACTCCTCCAAGCTCCGTGCCACGATTCGGGTCTTCTTCAACGACGACGGCTACGACATCAAGATCTACCCTGAGCCCCCGAACCACATCGGCCGTCCCCGCTTCTCCGACGACAGCCACCAGGGGGCGGCCCTGCTGATGGCGATGACTCCCACCATAAGCGGTCCCGCCACTCCCGCCTCGACGATCCTGAGGATGATGAGGACCTGTCGGAGCACTCCCACTCCCCATCCCGCGAGCCTATCAACCCATCTTCGGGTCGTGGCGGCTCTAGGGCTAGGCGCACTCGGGTGCCGGTCGCGCCCTCTCCTCCTCCGTCGGAGTCGGCCAGTGACATCTCTAGTGTGGGCCTGCTCGTCGTGCCGCCTTCGTCGCCTCGTTCTCCGTCCACCGACTCCGCCCTTCGCCCTGCGCCATCGGGCCCGGAGCCCCCGTCCCCACTGGTCCGACCCCCCGGTCCCCGGGGGCGGCGATGGACGGGATCTCCCCTCCATGCCTTCTCCGACCCTTCCACCTTCGGGGGATGCGTCCGGTGACACCCTGGTGCTCCTCGCCCCGCCTCCCCCACTGGTGCCCCCCCACGGCCTCCTCGCCTCTCCAGGCTCTCCATCCGTGGGGGTGGCCGTGGTCGTGACCACTCCAATCTCCGCGCACCCCCCACCGATGGTGGCGTACGCCAGGCAGCCCCGCTCCACCTCGACGCCGGTGACTGCGTCCCGCCGCAGCGCCCGCCTCGATGCGGCCCGTCCGGCGGACTCTTCGGCTCCGTCCATCTGCGAGCATGCTGAGCTCCGAGCGGCAGCCCGGAACCTTGCGCCAGGTGCAGATCCCGCCCTTCCCAGTTCTTCCAGTTGTTCCTTATCGGCGCTTGAGGCCGTTCCTCTTGGCCACCTAGCCAAGGTGGCCGCTGACTCGGCCATCATCTTCAGGGGGGAAGTGGGTCCCTCCTTAGAACAGATTGCGGCCATTAGGGCCCGTGAGATCTTAGATGGCAAGCTGGGTGAAACCCGGGCTCGCCTCCTTCGCCATCCCGAGGAACCAACCGCCAATCCCATGGTGCGGGCTCCTCCAGTGGCCGACGGGGTGATCCGGGGGCGCACCTGTTGGGGAACGTAGTAATTTCAAAAAAATTCCTACGCACACGCAAGATCATGGTGATGCATAGCAACGAGAGGGGAGAGTGTTGTCTACGTACCCTCGTAGACCGAAGCGGAAGCGTTGACGCAACGTAGAGGAAGTAGTCGTACGTCTTCCCGGTCCAACCGATCCAAGCACCATTACTCCGGCGCCTCCGAGTTCTTGGCACACGTTCAGCTCGATGACGCTCCCCGAGCTCCGATCCAGCAAAGCTTCGGGGAGGAGTTCCGTCAGCACGACAACGTGATGACAATCTTGATGTTCAACCATCGCAGGGCTTCGCCTAAGCACCGCTACAATATGACCGAGGTGGAATATGGTGGAGGGGGGCACCGCACACGGCTAAGGAACAATCACGAAGATCAACTTGTGTGTTCTAGGGTGCCCCCTACCCCCGTATATAAAGGAGCCAAGGGGAGGGGGCGGCCGGCCAAGGAGGGCATGCCAAGGAGGAGTCCTACTCCCACCGGGAGTAGGACTCCCTTCTTTCCTAGTTGGAGAAGGAGAAGTGGGAAAGAGGAGGAAGAGGGAAAGGAAAGGGGGGGCGCCGCCCCCCTCTCCTTGTCCTATTCGGACTAGGGAGGGGAGGGGCGTGCGGCCACCTCTTTCCTCCTTTCCTCTTCTCCCTTAGGGCCCATGTAGGCCCAATAATCCCCGGGGGGGTTCCGGTAACCCCCCGGTACTCCGGTAAAATACCGATTTCACCCGGAACGATTCCGAGATCCAAATATAGGCTTCCAATATATCGATCTTTACGTCTCGACTATTTCGAGACTCCTCGTCATGTCCATGATCACATCCGGGACTCCGAACAACCTTCGGTACATCAAAATACATAAACTCATAATGAAACTGTCATCGTAAAATTAAGCATGCGGACCCTACGGTTCGAGAACAATGTAGACATGACCGAGACACGTCTCCGGTCAATAACCAATAGCGGAACCTGGATGCTCATATTGGTTCCTACACATTCTACGAAGATCTTTATCGGTCAGACCGCATAACAACATACGTTGTTCCCTTTGTCATCGGTATGTTACTTGCCCGAGATTCGATTGTCGGTATCTCAATACCTAGTTCAATCTCGTTACCGGCAAGTCTCTTTACTTGTTCCGTAATATATCATCTCACAACTAACTCATTAGTTGCAATGCTTGCAAGGCTTATGTGATGTGCATTACTGAGAGGGCCCAGAGATACCTCTCCGACAATCGGAGTGACAAATCCTAATCTCGAAATACGCCAACCCAACATGTACCTTTGGAGACACCTGTAGAGCACCTTTATAATCACCCAGTTATGTTGTGACATTTGGTAGAACACAAAGTGTTCCTCCGGCAAACGGGAGTTGCATAATCTCATAGTCATAGGAACATGTATAAGTCATGAAGAAAGTAATAGCAACATACTAAACGATCGGGTGCTAAGCTAATGGAATGGGTCATGTCAATCAGATCATTCACCTAATGATGTGATCCCGTTAATCAAATAACAACTCTTTGTCCATGGTTAGGAAACATAACCATCTTTGATTAACGAGCTAGTCAAGTAGAGGCATACTAGTGACACTCTGTTTGTCTATGTATTCACACATGTATTATGTTTCCGGTTAATACAATTCTAGCATGAATAATAAACATTTATCATGATATAAGGAAATAAATAATAACTTTATTATTGCCTCTAGGGCATATTTCCTTCAGTCTCCCACTTGCACTAGAGTCAATAATCTAGATTACACAGTAATGATTCTAACACCCATGGAGCCTTGGTGCTGATCATGTTTTGCTCGTGGAAGAGGCTTAGTCAACGGGTCTGCTACATTCAGATCCGTATGTATCTTGCAAATCTCTATGTCTCCCACCTGGACTAGATCCCGGATGGAATTGAAGCGTCTCTTGATGTGCTTGGTTCTCTTGTGAAATCTGGATTCCTTTGCCAAGGCAATTGCACCAGTATTGTCACAAAAGATTTTCATTGGACCCGATGCACTAGGTATGACACCTAGATCGGATATGAACTCCTTCATCCAGACTCCTTCATTTGCTGCTTCTGAAGCAGCTATGTACTCCGCTTCACATGTAGATCCCGCTACAACGCTTTGTTTAGAACTGCACCAACTGACAGCTCCACCGTTTAATGTAAACACATATCCGGTTTGCGATTTAGAATCGTCCGGATCAGTGTCAAAGCTTGCATCAACGTAACCGTTTACAATGAGCTCTTTGTCACCTCCATATACGAGAAACATATCCTTAGTCCTTTTCAGGTGTTTCAGGATGTTCTTGACCGCTATCCAGTGGTCCACTCCTGGATTACTTTGGTACCTCCCTGCTAAACTTATAGCAAGGCACACATCAGGTCTGGTACACAACATTGCATACATGATAGAGCCTATGGCTGAAGCATAGGGAACATCTTTCATTTTCTCTTTATCTTCTGCAGTGGTCGGGCATTGAGTCTGACTCAACTTCACACCTTGTAACACAGGCAAGAACCCTTTCTTTGCTTGATCCATTTTGAACTTTTTCAAAATCTTGTCAAGGTATGTGCTTTGTGAAAGTCCAATTAAGCGTCTTGATCTATCTCTATAGATCTTATGCCTAATATGTAAGCAGCTTCACCGAGGTCTTTCATTGAAAAACTCTTATTCAAGTATCCCTTTATGCTATCCAGAAATTCTATATCATTTCCAATCAGTAATATGTCATCCACATATAATATCAGAAATGCTACAGAGCTCCCACTCACTTTCTTGTAAATACAGGCTTCTCCGAAAGTCTGTATAAACCCAAATGCTTTGATCACACTATCAAAGCGTTTATTCCAACTCCGAGAGGCTTGCACCAGTCCATAAATGGATCGCTGGAGCTTGCACACTTTGTTAGCTCCCTTTGGATCGACAAAACCTTCTGGTTGCATCATATACAACTCTTCTTCCAGAAATCCATTCAGGAATGCAGTTTTGACATCCATCTGCCAAATTTCATAATCATAAAATGAGGCAATTGCTAACATGATTCGGACAGACTTAAGCATCGCTACGGGTGAGAAGGTCTCATCGTAGTCAATCCCTTGAACTTGTTGAAAACCTTTTGCGACAAGTCGAGCTTTGTAGACAGTAATATTACCGTCAGCGTCAGTCTTCTTCTTGAAGATCCGATTATTCTCAATTGCTTGTTGATCATCAGGCAAGTCAACCAAAGTCCATACTTTGCGGAATCTGGGCTCACCATCGCTTCTTCATAGTTCGTAGGTTCATCATGATCTAGTAGCATGACTTCCAGAACAGGATTTCCGTACCACTCTGGCGCGGATCTCACTCTGGTTGATCTACAAGGTTCAGTAGTATCTTGATCTGAAGTTTCATGATCATCATCATTAGCTTCCTCACTAACTGGTGTAGGTGTCACAGAAATAGTTTTCTGTGATGTACTACTTTCCAATAAGGGAGCAGGTACAGTTACCTCGTCAAGTTCTACTTTCCTCCCACTCACTTCTTTCGAGAGAAACTCCTTCTCTAGAAAGGATCCATTCTTAGCAACGAATGTCTTGCCTTCGGATCTGTGATAGAAGGTGTACCCAACAGTCTCCTTTGGGTATCCTATGAAGACACATTTCTCCGATTTGGGTTCGAGCTTATCAGGTTGAAGTTTTTTCACATAAGCATCACAGCCCCAAACTTTAAGAAATGACAATCTTGGTTTCTTGCCAAACCATAGTTCATAAGGCGTCGTCTCAACGGATTTTGATGGTGCCCTATTTAACGTGAATGCGGCCGTCTCTAAAGCATAACCCCAAAACGATAGCGGTAAATCTGTAAGAGACATCATAGATCGCACCATATCAAGTAAAGTACGATTACGATGTTCGGACACACCATTACGTTGTGATGTTCCGGGTGGCGTGAGCTGCGAAACTATTCCGCATTGTTTCAAATGTAGACCAAACTTGTAACTCAAATATTGTCCTCCACGATCAGATCGTAGAAACTTTATTTTCTTGTTACGATGATTTTCAACTTCACTCTGAATTCCTTTGAACTTTTCAAATGTTTCAGACTTATGCTTCATTAAGTAGATATACCCATATCTGCTTAAATCATCTGTGAAGGTGAGAAAATAACGATATCCGCCACGAGCCTCAACATTCATCGGACCACATACATCTATATGTATGATTTCCAACAAATCTGTTGCTCTCTATAGTACCGGAGAATGGCGTTTTAGTCATCTTGCCCATGAGGCACGGTTCGCAAGTACCAAGTGATTCATAATCAAGTGGTTCCAAAAGTCCATCAGTATGGAGTTTCTTCATGCGCTTTACACCGATATGACCTAAACGGCAGTGCCACAAATAAGTTGCACTATCATTATCAACTCTACATCTTTTGGCTTCAACATTATGAATATGTGTATCACTACTATCGAGATTCATCAAAAATAGACCAGTCTTCAAGGGTGCATTACCATAAAAGATATTACTCATATAAATAGAACAACCATTATTCTCTGATTTAAATGAATAACCATCTCGCATCAAACAAGATCCAGATATAATGTTCATGCTCAACGCTGGCACCAAATAACAATTATTTAGGTCTAATACTAATCCCGAAGGTAGATGTAGAGGTAGCGTGCCGACCGCGATCACATCGACTTTTGGAACCATTTCCCACGCGCATCGTCACCTCGTCCTTTGCCAGTGTTCGCTTAATCCATAGTCCCTGTTTCGAGTTGCAAATATTAGCAACAGAACCAGTATCAAATACCCAGGTGCTACTACGAGCTCTAGTAAGGTACACATCAATAACATGTATATCACATATACCTTTGTTCACCTTGCCATCCTTCTTATCCGCCAAATACTTGGGGCAGTTCCGCTTCCAGTGACCAGTCTGCTTGCAGTAGAAGCACTCAGTTTCAGGCTTAGGTCCAGACTTGGGTTTCTTCTCCTGAGCAGCAACTTGCTTGCTGTTCTTCTTGAAGTTCCCCTTCTTCTTCCCTTTGCCCTTTTTCTTGAAACTAGTGGTCTTGTTGACCATCAACACTTGATGCTCCTTCTTGATTTCTACCTCCGCGGCCTTTAGCATTGCGAAGAGCTCGGGAATTGTCTTATCCATCCATTGCATATTATAGTTCATCACGAAGCTCTTGTAGCTTGGTGGAAGTGATTGGAGAATTCTGTCAATGACGCTATCATCCGGAAGATTAACTCCCAGTTGAATCAAGTGATTACAATATCCAGACATCTTGAGTATATGCTCACTGACAGAACTATTCTCCTCCATCTTGCAGCTATAGAATTTATTGGAGACTTCATATCTCTCAATCCGGGCATTCTGCTGGAATATTAACTTCAACTCCTGGAACATCTCATATGCCCCATGACGTTCAAAACATCGTTGAAGTCCCGGTTCTAAGCCGTAAAGCATGGCACATTGAACTATCGAGTAGTCATCAGCTTTGCTCTGCCAGACATTCTTAACGTTGTCAGTTGCATCAGCAGCAGGCCTGGCACCCAGCGGTGCTTCCAGGACGTAACTCTTCTGTGCAGCAATGAGGATAATCCTCAAGTTACGGACCCAGTCCGTGTAATTGCTACCATCATCTTTCAACTTTGCTTTCTCAAGGAACGCATTAAAATTCAACGGAACAACAGCCGGGCCATCTATCTACAATCAACATAAACAAGCAAGATACTATGAGGGACTAAGTTCATGATAAATTTAAGTTCAATTAATCATATTACTTAAGAACTCCCACTTAGATAGACATCCCTCTAATCATCTAAGTGATCACGTGATCCAAATCAACTAAACCATAACCGATCATCACGTGAAATGGAGTAGTTTTCAATGGTCAACATCGCTATGTTGATCATATGTACTATATGATTCACACTCGACCTTTCGATCTCAGTGTTCCGAGGCCATATCTGCATATGCTAGGCTCGTCAAGTTTAACCTGAGTATTCTGCGTGTGCAAAACTGGCATGCACCCGTTGTAGATGGACGTAGAGCTTATCACACCCGATCATCACGTGGTGTCTGGGCACAACGAACTTTGGCAACGGTGCATACTCAGGGAGAACACTTTTTATCTTGAAATTTAGTGAGAGATCATCTTATAATGCTACCGTCAATCAAAGCAAGATAAGATGCATAAAAGATAAACATCACATGCAATCAATATAAGTGATATGATATGGCCATCATCATCTTGTGCTTGTGATCTCCATCTCCGAAGCACCGTCATGATCCCCATCGTCACCGGCGCGACACCTTGATCTCCATCATAGCATCGTTGTCGTCTCGCCAATCTTATGCTTCTACGACTATCGCTACCGCTTAGTGATAAAGTAAAGCATTACAGGGTGATTGCATTGCATATAATAAAGCGACAACCATATGGCTCCTGCCAGTTGCCGATAACTTGGTTACAAAACATGATCATCTCATACAATAAAATTTAGCATCATGCCTTGACCATATCACATCACAACATGCCCTGCAAAAATAAGTTAGACGTCCTCTACTTTGTTTGTTGCAAGTTTTACGTGGCTGCTACGGGCTTAAGCAAGAACCAATCTTACCTACGCATCAAAACCACAATGATAGTTTGTCAAGTTGGTGCTCTTTTAACCTTCGCAAGGACCGGGCGTAGCCACACTCTGTTCAACTAAAGTTGGAGAAACTGACACCCGCCAGCCACCTGTGTGCAAAGCACGGCGGTAGAACCAGTCTCACGTAAGCGTACGCGTAATGTCGGTCCGGGCCGCTTCATCCAACAATACCGCCAAACCAAAGTATGACATGCTGGTAAGCAGTATGACTTATATCGCCCACAACTCACTTGTGTTCTACTCGTGCATATAACATTAAACCATAAAACCTGGCTTTGATACCACTATGGGGGAATGTAGTAATTTCAAAAAATTCCTACGCACATGCAAGATCATGGTGATGCATAGCAACGACAGGGGAGAGTGTTGTCTACGTACCCTCGTAGACCGAAGCGGAAGCGTTGACGCAACATAGAGGAAGTAGTCGTACGTCTTCCCGGTCCAACCAATCCAAGCACCGCTACTCCGGCACCTCCGAGTTCTTGGCACACGTTCAGCTCGATGACGCTCCCCGGGCTCCGATCCAGCAAAGCTTCGGGGAGGAGTTCCGTCAGCACGACGGTGTGATGACGATCTTGATGTTCAACCGTCGCAGGGCTTTGCCTAAGCACCGCTACAATATGACCGAGGTGGAATATGGTGGAGGGGGGCACCGCACACGGCTAAGGAACGATCACGAAGATCAACTTGTGTGTTCTAGGGTGCCCCCCTACCCCGGTATATAAAGGAGCCAAGGGGAGGGGGCGGCCGGCCAAGGAGGGCGCGCCAAGGGGGAGTCCTACTCCCACCGGGAGGGGCGCGCGGCCACCTCTTGCCTCCTTTCCTCTTCTCCCTTAGGGCCCATGTAGGCCCAATAATCCCCGGGGAGGTTCCGGTAACCCCCCGGTACTCCGGTAAAATCCCGATTTCACCCGGAACGATTCCGATATCCAAATATAGGCTTCCAATATATCGATCTTTATGTCTCGACCATTTTGAGACTCCTCGTCATGTCCATTGAGGGAGTCCTGGATTAGGGGGTGTTCGAGTAGCCGGACTATACCTTCGGCCGGACTCCTGGACTATGAAGATACAAGATTGCAGACTTCGTCCCGTGTCTGGATTTGACTTTCCTTGGCGTGGAAGGCAAGCTTGGTGATGCGGATATTCAAGATCTCCTACCATTGTAACCGACTTTGTGTAACCCTAACCCTATCCGGTGTCTATATAAACCGGAGGGTGGTAGTCCGTCGGACATCAACTCCATATACAACAATCATACCATAGGCTAGCTTCTAGGGTTTAGCCTCCTTGATCTCGTGGTAGATCTACTCTTGTACTACCCATATCATCAATATTAATCAAGCAGGACGTAGGGTTTTACCTCCATCAAGAGGGCCCGAACCTGGGTAAAACATTGTGTTCCCGGCCTCCTGTTACCATCCGGCCTAGACGCACAGTTCGGGACCCACTACCCGAGATCCGCTGGTTTTGACACCGACATTGGTGCTTTCATTGAGAGTTCCTCTGTGCCATCGCAATCAGGAAGAATGCCTCCTCCCGTCTTTAAAGACGGCACCGTTGCTAAGGGAGCCTTGGCTGTCGGCCAAACTCTCCGGCTAGGTGGTTTCCTTATGACCGCCTGTTCGGCTATTGCGCCGATGGTGACCTCTTGGGTCATCAAAAGCAACCTACACGTCGGCTCGGAGCTCGCCGAGCAGCTAGATCCAATGGAGCTCTCTTCTGTAAACAAGCTTTTGGATCGCATCGCCGCCCTGGGAGTCGCTACGGATTACGACCAGGTTGGGCTTAAACCCGATCTAAGAGAAATTAACTCTCCCCAAGTCACCCACCACGTTGCCGTGGTAGAGGCGCAGTGCGGCGACCCTTCATCTATTTTAAGGACTAGCTACGTCCGAATTCCCGACTCCTCCAAGCCGGATACCCGCGGAGAGGAGGATGCAACTCAAGACCTGAGCTTAGGATCAGGCAACGGGCTAGATTCATTGGACAACATCCAAGAATCCGAACTTCAGAGTTCGGAAACTCTTCGGCCTCCGAATCTTGGATTGGGTGAGGTTTCAGATTCAACGACACCCGCCCACCCGAACATAAGCGATCTCTCCCAAATCAGGCAGAGGCCCGAGGAAACAGTAAATCATTACTGGGCCAGATTCCTCCTGGTTATGAACATGATAAAGGATTGCCGTGAGGGAGATGCAATCTCAATTTTCTGCAGTAATTGCACGGACGAGGGAATCCTTAACGTCGTAAGTCGTCGTGATATTACACGCTTCGCTGATTTGGCATCCATAGTACAAAAATACTGTGCGATGGAAAGCGCCTAGAAAACCGAAATAAAATTTTGGGATAATCCGGCCTTGAATAGTAATCCCGTCCGAACTAAGAGGGTGCATCATCATAGGACACCCGGGATAAACACCAAAAAGCCAAAACCCTCTACAGGGCATGGAATCATACTGGAAAGGTGGCTTGATGGACCCTGTAGAATCCACAGTACAGAGGACGCCACACCAACTCACAGCCTTAGAGCATGTTGGATACTCCAGCAGGTGGCCAAAATTGGCGAGGACCTCTTAATTCTGGAGGCCGCAGAAAGCCAGCCCGAGGACACCAGTACCGTTATCACAGTCTTCGAGACTTTCGCATCAAACAGTATGCGAAAAAGAACACTCCGCAGCCTCGCCGAAGTCTATCAAGTTGCAAAAATAAATCCATGGAGCGACACTGCTATTACCTTCAACGCAAGTGATGAACCTAGATTCCGAATAGCCCGAGCACCAGCCGCATTGGTCCTCAGTTCCATAGTGGACGGCTTTCGCCTCACCAAGGTGCTCATGGATGGAGGCGGCGGACTGAACCTCATTTATGAGGAAACCCTTCAAAAAATGGAAATAGACTGGAACCGCATCGAGCGAAGCAGCACAACCTTTAGAGGAATAATCCCCAGTCGGGAAGCGTGCTGCACAGGAAAAATCACACTAATTGTGGTGTTCGGCACGCCGGATAATTACAGGTCCGAAGAAGTCACGTTTCAGGTGGCCCCGTTCAAAAGCGGATATCACGCTTTACTGGGACGGGAAGCATTCTCAATCTTCCAAGAAATACCCCATTACGGGTACTTGAAGCTTAAGATGCTCGGGCTGAACGAAACTATCACTCTAGCTAGTGATCCGGACGTAGCACTCCGCGCCGAAAACAAGACGGCCGCATTAGCCCTTGAGGCACTATCTGAAGCCTTAGCGGCCGAGGAACTGACTGCGCTGCGCTCCACGGTTAACAGGGATGATGTGATACTCGATAAGAGATCCAAATCCACATCCTTCAAGCCAGCTGATGAAATAGTCAAATTCCAGGTCCATCCAACGGACCCCAATAAAACAGCTTCCATCGGGGCACGACTGAACCCTGATGTAGACGCTGCACTGCGAGAGTTCCTACGAGAGAACTGGGACATTTTCACCTGGCACCCTTCAGACATGCCAGGGATCCACGCAGGCTGGCCGAACACAGCTTAAATATCCTAAAAGGATTCAAACCTGTCAAACAAGCCCTTCGGCGTTTTTCTGAACCCAAGAGGCGGGCTATGGGAGAGGAGCTAGCCAAGCTATTGGAGGCCGGATTCATTAGAGACATAAAACATCCGGACTGGCTAGCAAACTTGGTGATGGTACCAAAGAAGGACAAATCCTGGCGCCTCTGTGTCGATTTTAAAGACCTCAACAAGGCTTGCCCAAAGGATCCCTTCCCCCTCCCCCGTATTGATCAAATTATCGATGCCACCGCAGGACACAACTCGTTGTGTTTCCTCGCCGCATACTCCGGATACCATCAAATCAAGATGGCAGAATCAGACCAAGCCGCAACAGCATTCATCACACCATACGGCCCATTCTGCTTCAACACAATGCCCTTCGGGCTGAAAAATGCCGGCGCAACATATCAGCGCATGATCCAGACATGTCTGGCAAATCAGATCGGCAAAACAGTGGAGGCGTATGTTGATGATGTGGTCATCAAATCAAGACATGTCGAATCTCTAGTAGACGACTTGAGGCTTACATTCGATAACCTCCGAAAATATGACATCAAGCTCAACCCGGAAAAATGCGTCTTCGGTGTTCCAGCCGGAAAGCTCTTGGGCTTCATTGTATCCGGTAGAGGAATTGAAGCAAATCCAGCCAAGATCCGAGCTTTGTCACAATTGGATATCCCAAAGGACCTCAAACAAATACAAAAATTAACCGGATGCGTGGCGGCTTTAAGCCGCTTCATCTCCCGCTTGGGAGAAAAGGCACTACCCCTCTATCGCCCCCTTCGGCGCACCGAACACTTCGAGTGGACGGAGGCCGCCACGGCCGGACTTGATGAAATAAAAGCCATATTGGCAACAAACCCAGTCCTGGCCGCGCCGAACACCGGCGAACCAATGTTATTGTACACTGCAGCAACACATCAAGTTGTCAGCGCAGTGCTCGTTGTAGAGCGGGAAACGGATGGACACAAATTCCCCCTTCAAAGGCCGGTCTACTACGTATCCACTGTCCACACTCCATGCAAATCATGGTACCCGCATTATCAAAAGATTTCATACGCGGTATTCATGGCATCCCGGAAGCTACGACACTACTTTCAAGAGTGTTCCATAACAGTAGCCCCGAAAGTACCACTCAACGATATTATCAACAACCGCGCCGTAACGGGTCGGATTGCAAAATGGGCCATCGAGCTTCTCCCATTCGATATAACCTATAAGCCACGGCGAGCTATTAAATCGCAAGTTTTGGCCGACTTCATCGCAAAATGGACGGAGGCCGAGCTCCCTAAAGAGTACGGCACATATTCAAACTGGATTATGCATTTCGATGGCTCCAAAATGTTGGCCGGACTGGGGGCTGGCGTCGTCCTGACGTCCCCCACAGGAGACACGGTCCAATATGTGCTCCAAATCATGTACATGGATTCCAACAATGCAGCCGAATATGAGGCCCTGCTACATGGTCTCCGGATAGCAGTATCCATGGGTATCCAGGGCCTAGAGGTACGCGGGGATTCAAACCTCGCGATATCCCAAATAAATGGAGACTTCGACGCCAAGGACCCAAAAATGGCAGCTTACCGCAACGCCGTCCTAAAAATGTCAGCTCGGTTCGAAGGGCTGGAGTTTCACCATATAGCCCGAGAAAACAATCAAGCAGCGGACGTCCTGGCACGCATCAGAGCAAAACGCGATGCAGTCCCCCCAACATCTTTTTGGAAAGATTGTTCAAGCCATCCATAGCATGGGAGGGGGAACCCGCAAATAACAGCCCGGACCCAGCCGCACCACTCGACGCCGAACAATCTGACACAATTGGAGGCTCTGCCAATGAAATTACACCTTCAGCCCACATAATAATGGCGGTCATCGCCCCGTGGACAGAACCATTCCTAGCCTACCTTACTAGGCAGGAACTCCCGGAGGACCAAAACGAGGCCCGCTGTATAGTGCGGTGATCTAAAGCCTATAGAGTCCATGAGGGAGAGCTTTATAAGAAAAGCACTACCGGAGTCCTTCAAAGGTGCATCTCCGAAGAGGAAGGGTGGAACCTTCTGGCTGAAATTCATGCCGGACACGGTGGTCACCACGCCGCTGCTCGGTCCCTTGTTAGCAAGGCTTTCTGTACAGGCTTCTATTAGCCGACGGCCCGGGCAGACGCTCAGGACCTAGTCCAACGATGCGCTGGTTGCCAACTTTTTGCCAACCAAAGCCATATGCCACCCACTGCACTCCAAACTATACCCATCACCTGGCCTTTTGCGGTCTGGGGGCTTGACATGGTCGGACCCCTTAAAGGTGGGACCGATAGGAAAAAATACTTACTGGTCATGGTGGATAAATTCACCAAATGGATAGAAGCCAAGCCTGTTAAAACGGCCGAATCCGGACCTGTGATAGACTTCATATCTGGGGTTGTAAACCATTATGGCGTCCCCCACAGCATCATAACCGATAACGGTACAAACTTTACCGCCGACGAGGTAAAACTCTGGTGCAAAAACATGGGCATCAAGCTCGATTATGCTTTCGTCTATCACCCACAAACCAACGGCCAGGTCGAACGTGCAAATGGTCTTATCATGAGCGGCATTAAACCTAGACTGGTGCGGTCCCTCAAGGAATCTAACACGCACTGGGTAGAGGAGCTCGACTCGTGCTATGGGGGCTGTGGACCACGCCAAATCGCACCACCGGATACACACCATTTTTATGGTATACGGCGCAGAGGCAGTTCTGCCCTGCGACATAATTCATGACTCACCTCAAGTGCGCATGTACAAAGAAAGAGAAGCCCAGCTCGATTGGCAGGACAACTTGGACGCCCTGGAGGAGGAGCGTGACGTGGCAAAAGCCCGTTCCGCATTTTATCAACAGCAGCCCGAAGATATCAAAGCAGAGAAGTACGAGCCAAAAGTTACAATGTTGGCGAACTAGTTCTATGCCTGCAGGATAAGAAAAAGGACAAACTCAAGCCCAAGTGGGAAGGTCCATTCATAATCGACAAAGTCCTGACTGGCGGGGCGTACCGCCTGCGAGATGCATCGGATAACCGACTCGAGCCGAACCCGTGGAATGCCACCCGTCTCCGAAGATTCTAGGCCTAGCGCCGGACTCTGTGTTCGTCTCCTTCCTCTGTCCATTTTTTGCATTTTTCTGTCTTACATTTCTCTCCTTCCCCTCTTTTCTTTTATAGCCCTTAAAGGCTCATCTAGTGACGCGCCACTCGCGCTCATTAAACCTGGGGGCTTCTTTAACAGAAGCTTATTTATACGGGCTTCATGCCCAACACATACGTCAAACTTCCGCATGTACCTTTTTCTTCACCATTATATGCATCGATATGACTTAAGTTTTGGCCAAGATGGGTTGCCTGGCTCCTGTGCTTACCCCTACGTTCCCGATTGTTCGGCTAGGCGGTAAAGGGAGCACCTCTGCGATTGTTACTGCCAGGTCAGCCGGATGTGTACCTCAGACTGGGTGAAGCCGAAAGCTAGCGTTCTTCAGGGAATATTCAGTCGGTGAGATAAAAGATGATCTTTTTACTCATTTTATGCGCCCCCAGATGCTTTTTCTGCGTCTTTTTACGCAATCTGGACATGCACTTTAGGGCATGCCTCCCAGCGAAAGGAACCCCTAACGGAACTATTCTCTCTGGAAGATGTTTCTTACTAACCATGTAATATAACATAACTAGTTGGGCACTTGTCTGATAAAGCACTAATGACCCCTACGCCTGGTCTCCACGCATACCACGGTTCTTATATAACCGCTACGGTATTCGGACACACTCCGGACTGTTAGGTCCCGAGGTTGAAGCAAAAAGGCCGGCAACGACAAACGATCTACAATCCGTCTAGAAGGCATTACACATGTCAATTCAAAATTACGTAGTCATTCTGACTGATTGTATTCCTCTTCTATACCATCTAACAGGTTGTCTAATTTACAGTCCTGCTGGGAATACTTCGCGGCCAACTCTACTTGGCCGTATACTAAGCTCACAGGGATCTCCTTCCCGTTAGGCCCCACTGGTCCGACCTCGGCCATGTGGTTTGGTTCAGACTTCGTAAAACGGGTCTTCACCATGGCCCAGGATTCCCTAGCGCCTTGTCGGCAGGCCGATATCTTCCACAACCGGAAGCGCCGCCGAGCTCCCTTCAGCTTCTCCGCAAGCTCTCCAAGGCCCTCGGGCATGGAGTGGGCAGGCCATAAGGCTTGGGCAACACCTCGCATCGCCTGCCGAATTCGCTTGTGCAGTTGCATGAGTTCGGGAAGAAGGTCACCCGTAGAACCGGGCATCTCCTCTGTAGGACGACCTGTGAGCATACCTACAGACATTACTCTATTAGTCGACTTCCTCGCCGAACTCTTTTTTTTTCAAAGTTCGTTCAAGCACTTAATGAATATGCCGCGTCGAAGCCGCTGATTCTCCCTCGTGGAGTCCGACAGCTGGCCACGAACATCTTTAAGTTCGACGTCCAGCCTGGTGTTGGCATCCTGAAGATCATTCTTCTCTCGCCTCACCTTTGTCAACGTACTCTCACCGGCCTTTAGCCAGCGTAAGAGTTGTTGCTTTTTCGGATCGAGTCCGGCGCCATCTGCAACATGATTTGTCAGATTTGCACCCACACCGCACAATACTAATCTTTCGAAGCGTATCTTACCTGAGGGGGTCTCTTTGGGCTCCCCTGCTGCGGCTAGTGCGGCCTCTAGTTGGGCCTTGCACTTTTCCAGCTCCTGGGACAGTACGGTATTCTTCTCTGTAAGAACCTACTTATTAAATGATCCTTAAATCAGTTGCTCTAACTGTTTCAAGTCTCGGGGGCTACTGGTATATCTATATTTGACCAAAATTTTCTTACCCGTATGTCTTTTACATACTGCTCCATGGCTCTGGCTAAACCATTTTGAGCGGCTTGGAGGTACGCATCTCCCAAATTAAAGGCATCTAAAGCCTCTTGGGAGAAACAAGCGTCGTGTAGAACTGTCCGGCGACACCTGTGGTTCATGGCACTCTCCACTTCAGAATTTGTGGCAGACAGCCTGTCCGCATCCTCTGTAGGAGGAGCGTCTGGTGCACGCCTTGTGCTCGCCTCCGCTTCCTGGCTAGACGTTGGAGCCTGGCTGGTGGGGGCGCGATTGGCAACCTCTCCGGATGTAGTCCGGCGAGGTCTCTTCATTCTGAAGATAGCACGAACGTTAATATGCCCTGACAGAATAACACCAGGGAAACAGAGGGTGCGCTATACCTTTGCGCCGGCACCTCAGTCCGGACTGCATTCCTTTTTGTCGCACGGGGTCCTGCGGCCCCTCATTGGCTAGCCGCCATAGGTTCGGCCTCCTGCCTCGGAAATCTCCCCTGCAAAACACGGTTGTTGTCAGAAACACCGGAATACGTGAGAGTGGAATCTCTCTCAAGGGAATGAGACTCCGGTTTCTGTCACCTGGGAGGCCGGGATTAACCCTGGGTAATCAGCCGTGATGGCTACCAAGGTATTGTCCTTGCTTAGCTGATGGAACACCCCATCGATAAGCTCCACAGATATGTCCGGGTCCTCTTCGGAGTCCGGATCGAGGGACCGTTCTGGGTCCTCGGGCTGTGGAGGGCGGCTGTTTATATCCTTTACCTCCTATCGCAGTTCCTGCACTGAAGTCGTTAGACTACATATCTAACCGTGGGAGTATAAAACAGACGGGCAAGCGCAATTATTCACTTACCCAACTTGGAGGATCGTACATAGTAAATCCGGCCTGCGGATTGACGCGGAGGAATTCCTCCTTTTCTCCCTTGTACAAAGAGGATAAGATCCTTACTAGGGCGGCAGCTGAGGCCGGCCCCTTACGACCGTAACGGGTGGCGTCATCCTCCCCGTTGAAATCCCACATGGGGTGGCCTCTATATTGAAGCGGCTGCACCCCTCGCATAATGCATGCGGCCATGACTCCAATCATGGTTAGTCCGGAATGAGCCAACAGTCTTATCCGGCCCATCAGGTAAAGGACGTCTCTGTCGTTTTCTTTCTGAGAGCTCCGCGGACGCTAGCTCAAGCGTTTCTTCAATGGGGCATTGTTGAACTCAGGGAGACCGACCCGGATAGGGTCCGGTAGCAGGACGTCATCTATGTAAATCCATTCTGAAGGCCAGTCCTCGGACGCCTTCTTTGGGGTTCCGGATAGGTATCCGGTCCCGGCGATGCGCCATACTTCGGCTCCGCCCACTTGGTATATAGACCCCTCTCGAGAACGGGCACCAGGCAGAATAACCTCTTCCACAGCGCGAAATGAGCCTCAACGCCTAAAAATAGCTCACAAAGGGCGACGAAACCCGCAATATGTAATACGGAGGCGGGCGTGAGATTGTGCAGCTGGAGGCCGTAGAACTCCAGAAGCCCGCGGAGAAATGGATGAATTGGAAACCTCAGTCCCCTTATTAGATAGGGGACGAGGCACACCCGCTCTCCTTTAGAAGGATTGGGGGTGCTCTCTGCTTGTTTTCCGCCATTATAGGTGGCGAGACCAGCTCGGACCGGGACCATGTATGCCTGAGGGAGAAATCCGTTGGCCTGAAGCGACACTAACTCGCTATGCGGGATGGTGCAACTCTCCCAGTCCCCGGGTTTGGGACCGGAGGGGCGAGGGGAGGAGCTGCGACAGCTGGTCATGTTGGAATGGACCTTTGCTGGAAGCGCTCTGATGATAACTCGCGGAGAGGAGAAGATGTGGTTTGGACCTAAATCCCCATACCGTTAAATAGGCGGCTCGTTTATACGGCTAGGGGCGTGGATGTAAAAACGCCCTGGCTTTTCGCATTCGTTTGACACGTGGAAGATGGCCATTATTGAGCGTGGGAGTCGAGGAGCGCTACATTACAAAAATCGGACATTATTCCTACAGGTACACAGGATTTGGAGAAGAACCCGCCTTGCAATGCCGAACAATCTGCGCGCCGGACTCATCGTCATTGAAGCCTGGTTCGGGGGCTACTGAGGGAGTCCTGGATTAGGGGGTGTTCGGGTAGCCGGACTATACCTTCAGCTGGACTCCTGGACTATGAAGATACAAGATTGAAGACTTCGTCCCGTGTCCGGATGGGACTTTCCTTGGCGTGGAAGGCAAGCTTGGCGATGCGGATATTCAAGATCTCCTACCATTGTAACCGACTCTGTGTAACCCTAACCCTATCCGGTGTCTATATAAACGGGAGGGTGGTAGTCCGTAGGACATCAACTCCATATACAACAATCATACCATAGGCTAGCTTCTAGGGTTTAGCCTCCTTGATCTCATGGTAGATCTACTCTTGTACTACCCATATCATCAATATTAATCAAGCAGGACGTAGGGTTTTACCTCCATCAAGAGGGCCCGAACCTGGGTAAAACATCGTGTTCCCTGCCTCCTGTTACCATTCGGCCTAGACGCACAGTTCGGGACCCACTACCCGAGATCCGCCGGTTTTGACACCGACATCCATAATCACATCCGGGAATCCGAACAACCTTCGGTACATCAAAATACATAAACTCATAATGAAACTGTCATCATAACATTAAGCGTGCGGACCCTACGGTTCGAGAACAATGTAGACATGACCGAGACACGTCTCCGGTTAATAACCAATAACGGAACCTGGATGCTCATATTGGTTCCTACACATTCTACGAAGATCTTTATCGGTCAGACCGCACAACAACATACGTTGTTCCCTTTGTCATCGGTATGTTACTTGCCCGAGATTCGATCGTCGGTATCTCAATACCTAGTTCAATCTCATTACCGGCAAGTCTCTTTACTCGTTCCGTAATACATCATCTCACAACTAACTCATTAGTTGCAATGCTTGCAAGGCTTATGTGATGTGCATTACCGAGAGGGCCCAGAGATACCTCTCTGACAATCGGAGTGACAAATCCTAATCTCGAAATACGCCAACCCAACATGTACCTTTGGAGACACCTGTAGAGCACCTTTATAATCACCCAGTTACGTTGTGACGTTTGGTAGCACACAAAGTGTTCCTCCGGCAAATGGGAGTTGCATAATCTCATAGTCATAGGAACATGTATAAGTCATGAAGAAAGCAATAGCAACATACTAAACGATCGGGTGCTAAGCTAATGGAATGGGTCATGTCAATCAGATCATTCACCTAATGATGTGATCCCGTTAATCAAATAACAGCTCTTTGTCCATGGTTAGGAAACATAACCATCTTTGATTAACGAGCTAGTCAAGTAGAGGCATACTAGTGACACTCTGTTTGTCTCTGTATTCACACATGTATTATGTTTCCGGTTAATACAATTCTAGCATGAATAATAAACATTTATCATGATATAAGGAAATAAATAATAACTTTATTATTGCCTCTAGGGCATATTTCCTTCAGCACCCATTCTCGCACAGCGGCTCTCCGCGCACTCAAGCTTCAAGTGTCCTGGGGTCAAGCAGCCCCCGATGGGGGTTTAGATGCGGGCCCTTTCTGGAACATCCGCGGCTTCGGCCATGATGGCCGCCGCCGCCGAATCATCGAGTACATACAAGATGAACATATTGACATCGTAGCCATCCAGGAAACCATGCGCACTGAGTTCTCCCTCCACGAGCTCGACTGTCTTAGCTCCCACCTCTTCGCCTGGAATTGGCTCCCATCTAGTGGAACCACGGGGCATTCTGGTGGCATCCTTTTAGGGGTAAAGGATGCCACCTTTGAGGTCGGTGGCATGGACCGGGGAGAATTCTTCGTTAGTATGGAGATCTTTGAGCGTGCCCTTAACCTCCAATGGGAGGTCGTGATTGTATATGGACCGGCGGACCACTGCCGCTCCCTGGCCTTCCTTGCGGAGCTGCACCAGAAGATCTCCAACTCCCTCCTCCCAGTAGTTGTGGGCGGAGACCTTAACCTCATCTGTTCCCCGGATGAGAAGAATAGTGACCGGATTAACCTACCACGGATGCAGTTGTTCAACGACTAGATCGCGGAGCTCGGTCTCCGTGAATTAGATCGAATGGGTGCCCAATTCACCTGGACAAACCGGCAAGTAGACCCGACGCAATCTGTCTTGGATCGCATCCTAGTCTCCCCGGAGTGGGAGATATGTTGCCCCTTGGCATCGCTTCATGCGATTACCCGGATCGG
>NC_041392.1:78169485-78190162 GCF_002162155.2 Triticum dicoccoides
CGCGCACTGGATCGTCGCTCGCTCTTCTCCTCATCGCTCCATGTCCGTAGTTGACTCGTGGCAGTTCTGTGCCAAGCTTGCCCACCAATTCATGAAGGGTTGGGGCGCTAACCTTGGCCGGGACCTACGCGAACGCAAAAAGGCCCTCCTGCTTGCTATCCAAGCCTTGTATGCCAGTGGTGACACCTCCAGGATTTTCCCGGATGAATGGATGCTGAGATATGACCTGGAAGACCAGCTCTCAACCATCTACATGGATGAGGAGGCCTACTGGAGGCTGTGTGGTACCCAACAGTGGGTGCTTCATGGCGACGCTAACACCGCCTATTTCCAGGTGGTCGCTAACGGGCGACGACGTCGGAACTCCATCCAATGTCTATGGGATGGAGATACGCCTCTCGTTCGCCCTTTGGCCATCCGTGCCCATGTGGATGGTTTCTACAAATCTCTATTTACCCCCACCCCTCGAGGTGGGGCTAGCCTCGCTCCCGACATTTCGTCGGGTAACCAATTGGTCTCGGTTGAGGCCAATGTGGCCTTGGTGGCCCCCTTCACCGAAGACGAGGTCTTCACCGCTATTAAGGGGATGAACCTCTCCTCGGCCCCTGGTCCGGATGGCCTGCCCGTATCGCTCTTCAAAACATTTTGGCAGACCATCAAGCCGGAGGTCATGGCCCTATTTGAGGAGTTCTACTCAGGGTCCATGGATCTTGGGCGTCTTCACTATGGGATCGTTACCCTGATCCCCAAGGTCCCGGGCGCCTCCGACATCCGCCAGTTTCGCCCCATCACACTGACAAATGTGATTTTCCAGATCCTGGCTAAAGGGTACGACAATAGGGTGACCGTTCACGCTGACGCGGTTACCCATCCTAATCAATCAGCTTTCATTCGAGGCCGATTTATTCTGGATGGGGTGTTGGTCTTCCACGAAGTACTCCACGAGGTCCGGGCGAAGCACCTTCGTGCAGTGTTCCTGAAGCTTGACTTCCACAAAGCTTACGACACGGTGCACTGGCCCTTCTTGAGGGAGGTGCTGCTCCGCAAGGGCTTTGACGACCGGTGGGTGACTAGAGTTATGCAGCTTGTCTCATGCGGCCGGACCGATGTGAACATTAATAGTGATATTGGGACATACTTACCCACCCTTTGTGCGGTTCGGCAGGGGGACCCTTTCTCGCCGTTCCTGTTCAACATGGTGGTGGATGCCCTTGCCTCCATCCTTGACAGGGCCAAAGTTGCCGGCCATATCCGTGGCACTGTCCCTCATCTAGTCGGAGGGGGAGGGGTCTCCCTCCTGCAATATGAGGATGATACCATAATAATGGTGGAGGGCACTGTTCAGGACATTGCCAACCTGAAGTTCCTCCTCTTGTGCTTCCAACAAATGTCGGGGTTAACTATCAACTTCGATAAGAGCGAAGTGATGGTTCCTGGGTATTCCCCGGACGAAGCACAGGCCATTGCAGACCGACTGAACTGTCGGTTGGGTTCTTTCCCCACGACCTACCACTACTAGGGAAAAGGCTAGCAGCAGCACGGGTTTTAGGTGTATCAGTAGCGCGGGGACCAGCGCTACTAATAAGGCGCTACAGCTAACACGTAGTAGTAGCGCGTGCTCACCAGTGCTACTGCTACACAAGTGTAGCAGCAGCGCGCTTAATGGAAGCTCGCTACTACTAATAGCTATAGCGTGCTTCTCCTGTGCGCGCTACTGCTACTACCGCGCTTCTGCTAACTTTTGTCCGCTCGCTACTGCTAATTTTAGTAGTTTTTTTGTTTTTTCGGCATATTTGTTTTGTATTTGAACAGGCTTTATAGAAGAATCTTTAGCACATACAAATGTCATCATGATACGCATACAAATGCCTGCGAGACCATAAATATAATCATAGCATATACATACAAATAGTCTCATCATAATCATCATCCAACACAAAGTGGTATCTCGTCATCATCTCGAAAATAGCGATACATGCAAGTCCCGATACAACGTCATCCATCTAAACAAAGGTATACGCGAGAAGAGCTATCACTATGAGTGAGAGCGGAACTATGCAGTACATGAGGTGGAGGTTACGAGTCCTCTCTCGCGCTAGCGTGAACCTCAAGTAACTAGCTTCTCCTTCTTGTCTGCTTTTGAAGCCTTTATGGCTGGCGCCCGAGAACCCATTCACTTGCACCTGACACTCATGCCACTCGTTGTACACCCCCGGAACCTTCCCTTTGTACACGACATAGCACTTCCATCTCGCCATCAAGAAACTAGGTACCTGTTAGAGATGCATGTTCATGAAGAGGATGTACAATCATATATATGCAACAAAATATACTAGAGCAACACCGAAAAAGAAAGGGTTAGCAACTAGATGCAACATACATTACGCAAATTAATTAACTAGAGGTACGCAGGTCATCGTATGCAAACTAACAAAGTAGCGTTACGCAAGTTCGGCAGGGACCGTGGACATCACAAAGTTTCATTGCTACAAAAAGTATACAAGTTCAACCGACACATATCATCATCATTGGCATCATAAATCACTAGAAGTTCCATCCTTCCATATCATCGAGGATGGACACTAGCTTCTTGAATGGCGTGAGGTCTAGACGTTGCATGCCTATGCGAGTTCGGACGTCAGCTCGCGATATAGGGCCGTGGTGGAACATCCCCTTCTCATCGACGACTTCTTTCATGATGATCATCGCAATGTCTCTTTGGATGCGAAAGAAGTCATTTCTAAGTTTATAATCCGCTTCTCCATGAGATTCTAGCCACTTGTGGATATGATCATCATTTCTGCTTCTCATGCGAAGCTTTTGGTGATCCGTGTTGAACTGAATCATGAGATGGACGATGTAGAATCCATCCTTCTTGCTTGGTTTTGGGACATGGATGCAGGAGAAGTTAGTTTTATGTGTGAAACCCATCTTCTTGTTCCTTTGTTTCCTGATCTACATGTGGCCACCTCTAATGCTGAAGCCTTGGAGAGCATCCTCTAGAATATTCATTATGTGGGTGTAGTATTTTTTCTCGTAGTCTCTGGAAGGGTCAAAATACACGGCTTGGGAGACTTGCGGGTAAAGAACGATAAGGACGACGCGCCCGTTGCTGCGGGGAAAAGACACCTCAAATTATTCCCCATATGAGAGAGAAGGAATGATTGAAATGTACGAAAGGGTTGTCCGGAACTGACTTACTTTGGATGATAAGGCACGAGGACAATTTCCCGGTCCTTATTTTGTACCATGAAGTTTTGGAGGTACTCCCTAGCAGTTTCATGCTCAAAGTCGCCGAGACTCAAGAAAGACTCATGCATGTAGTACGGATCCGCCACATAAATTTGCGAGACTTCTTCACTCTTCATGATGGAGCTCAGATGTAGCGCAAAAAGGCAAACAATTGTAAAACCGAGCCACCTTATCATAAACATCTCAAAGATATGGTCAAACCGCGGGAAGAACACCTCCGCGGGCCGTGTGTCGACGTAGCACTTCCCCTCAGGCACACGAGCCGCGTATGTCGGATATCCTGGATCCTTTGAGGCTAGTAGGCTTTTCTCAGTCGACAGCACATGGTCATGCAGTCTCTTGAGATCCCCTGATAGTGCCTCCAGCGGTTTCGGCGGTAGCATCGGCTCGCCCGTGAGATGGAACATGGCCGCACCTTTCACGGGTACACGCTCTTCAGAATGCATCGTCTGGCTACTTTGTGCTCTGGCTTGTTTGGAGGCAGTTATCTTCCCCGATCTCTTCCTCTCCTTTTTCTTGGGCACACCTTCCAGACCCTTCCTTAACCCCTGCCCCAGGGTTCCCGGGCTAAGCACTGTACGACCCCCGGCTAGTTCAGCCCGTGTTGAGGCGACATCTTCAGGCGTGTCCTGTGAGGAATTCATGAAGAGAGACTTTTTGCAATCCTTCCAACGACCTTCCTACCTGGGCATATCATCCATATCCTCATTAGCATGCTGATAGCCCGATTCGTCATATGGTTGACTCATCATATCTATGTCACAGTCATACGCGTTTGTATTGAGGAAACCCATAGGGTCGACCTCCGTCTCATCATCCATTCTCTGTTCTACAGGACTGATTACATTAGCCAGTACTATTGCACCCCCTTCATCACGTCGTCCGCCGCTTTCACTCGGCACTACAGGAGCTGGTAATTGCGTAGGCAGGGTGGTGGTCTCCGCACATGCTTGTTGATGTGTGGTTATTGGTGTGCTCTCGGCCGGCTCCAGACGAATAAGATTCTTCGGCCATAGCAGCACCCAACCCTTGCAGTTTCCAATCCGTGGCTGGGTCTCGTTGTCCACTCCCACAGGATATACCGGAGGAGGCAAATGCTCGTGCCCCGATTTCACACTGGACAAGTTAACCCTGAAGTGCCCAGCGGGGATCGGCTGGTTGTGGAACGTGGGTTGCATGGGGTTCATTATCATCCCCTTTCCCACGTCCACCTTCTGGCCTTTGATCAAGTAGAGTATGGTGCACGGGGTTTCTTTGCCCTACAAACACATATGTCTGTGGCGTAAAACATCCAAAAGGCAACGAAAATGGAATATTCTATATATATATATATGTTGGTGCGACATGTAATTACCGTGATGGCGTCGAGCTCAGCCAAAGACGAAGGCCCACCTAGCGCACCAGAGACTGAGGACGGGCTGCTATGAGCGGGAGCGACCGCGAGAGGAGGCCCGGTTGCGTGAGCAAGTGATGGTGCGGTGTTGTTGTTGTTCATGGAGTTGCTCCCGACGAAACTGGGCATTGGGAAATCATGTACCGTCTTGTCTGGATTTTCCTTCGTCTAGTTGATGATAGCTGGAACCAAGTTAGTAGCGAAATCATTTCTGCAGGAAGTTACAGCTGCATTGACTGCATGCTGTAGCAACTCATTTTTCTCCTCGGCTGTTTTTTCCGCGCCCTGAGCTGCTTTTTTCTCGACCGCAAGCTTCACCTTTGCGTCGATGTCTACCTGACTAAACTTCTTTTTCTGCTTCTTGGCCTCTGGGCCCTCGTTGTAAAACACCTTCCATGTGGCGCCGTCTCTAGCTCCGTGCACACGACCATATTGCGGCCGCTGGCCCAAAGGGAGTCCCTTAAGTTCGTTCAAGGCCCGGTTGAGAGGGGTGTCCCACTTGGGCCTCGTCGGAGAAGTAGGGCTTTCAGCTGCAAGCTGGTGATGCTTCTCTAGTAGTCTAATCAATTTCCTCGTGATCTGGTCCGTGTAAAAAACCGTTTTCTCCTTGTCCCACTTGTAGCGGGCCCTAATGAAGTCATGCTCCAAGGGGTTGGTGAACTTCGCGAAGGGGTCTGGGAGACCCGCGGCTTCACGTTCCGCGCCCTCCTTATCCCATATGGGCCTTTTACCGAGGTAGCCACGGCTTCCGAGGCGATGCTTCCTCGTGTTCCTTTGCTGAAGGCTCTTGAATTTCGTAGCCTTATCCTTGGCTGCCTCGGTAGCGCAAGTGTCCTTGAACTTTTCGAACTCCTCTTCCGTAAGTGTCGGATTTTCCTCTAGAATCTTGGACAGGGGTTCGTCAGCCTCAATAGCTCGTTTCACCCTCCCTTTCCAAGAGGCCAAATCATTGCTAAACATGCCCATGGCGTGATTGTTAATCTTTTCATCTTCGGATCATCCCACGGTTGTTCTATGTTATCGTCCCTGTCGGGGAACTTGAATCTCTTGTGCAACTTCGTTAGGAGCAACTGCATCAAATGTTCTTTACTCCTTAAGTCATCGTCGTTGATGCTCGCACATTCCTGTAGGATGCATCCTAATTGGTTCCCATAGCACTTGTGAGGTTCTTCCAGCTCTAATGGCTCAAACTTGCCAGGTGCCATCTTTGTGATCACAAGTCGTCCAATCCCTAGTTTGTTAGGTTTTCGTATCCTCTGCTTCTTATGCTTCCTCTTTTCGGTAGCGGCATCAGCGCCGGTACCTTCCCCGCTGGTATCTTCCCCGCTGGTCTCGGCGCCGTCGGTGTCGATGTCGGCGTCAGTACCATCATCGAGGCCGACCTGCAAACCTTGCTTAGCAGTCAAATAGTCGAGGTATTCTTGTTCACCCTCATAATCCATCTCGTCTGCATCTTGGTCAGAAGGCTAGTTTCTTCGTTGTTCAACATGTTTCCTATGATTAAGTGTCCTCGTTTATTTCAAAAAGTATGAATAAATGAGAAATGACATAAAAAAGAAATCTATGTGCCAACACTCGATATGCCAACTATGTAGCACAAATCATGCCTTTATTCACGGCAAATTTCGGCATGACCTTTGCTAAAAAATGGACATATCGAGCGCCTGAAATTCACCGGAACGGAAATGAATCAACATTCCGGCGTAGCAGAGGCCACTCGGATCATTTACCAAAATTGAACCAAAACATCACATGTCCAAATGACATGTTCAAATTCCAAACATGACATGTCCAAAACATGACATATCCACATATCACATGTCCAGTTCAAATTTGCATATAAATTTAGCCTACCTAAATTTGCTTTAACAAGGGATGTTGATTTGGACAATTGCTTAAATGCTGCCTTTTCTTTTAACTACAATTGCTTAACCCTAAATTTCTGTCCTATTTTAAAACCTAGCTAAATTCATAACCAAATAGATAACCTAATTAACCTTCTGCCCTAACTAAAACCTAAGTAAATTAACCGAAGAACCCTAGCTAGCAGAGAGAGGGAGGGGGTTTACAGAGGGTGCAGGGGCTAGGAGGCAGGCCCGACGATGGCCGAGGTTGAGAGGGGAGGAAGCAGAGGAGGGAGGCGAGGGCCGACGGGTCGGGGGCGAGCACCGGGGTCGGGGGCGAGCGCCGGGGCTTGGTCGGGGGAGAGCGACGGGGCCTGGTCGGGGGCGAGCGTCGGCCAAGGCCGGGGGCGAGCGTCGGCCAGGGCCGGGGGCGAGCGCCGGGGCGCGGCGGTGCGACGGGGAGAGAGTGGGGATTTGGGGGGAAAAGAGGCGGGATGAAGCAGGGAGAGTGAGAATTTTGGGTTAAGTGGACGTAGCAGTAGCGCGTTTAGACAAAACGCGCTGCTACTACCTTCACTAGTTGTAGCGGTTTAGATAAAATGCGCTGCTACTACCTTCACTAGCTGTAGCGGTTTAGATAAAACGCGTTGCTACTACCTTCACTAGCTGTAGCGGTTTTATAAGGAAATCGCTACTGCTAGCTTGATTGTAGCTGTTTTATAAGGAAATCGCTACTGCCAGTTTTCCTTTTTCTTTTCCTTTATTTTCTCCCACTTTTATTTCCCGAGAGCAGTGAATGAAGGGAAGGAGATATATATTGCATCATTTAACGGTTAAATATGTATACAAAATAGGACCATATATATATATATATATATATATTACATCGTTGGACCCATGCATAATAATGGCTAAGTGTGTATTACAAAATAGGAACATATATATATATATATATTACATCATTTTACCGATAACATACGTTTCCTCAGCACTGACGTTTTCGTTTTTGAGTCAGCTTCTTTCCCTTCTTGTTCGTCGAAGAATAATTGAGCCCCTCATTATGACTTTGCCTTTTCCATGGAGTACAATTTTTCTTAGGTAATGTAGTATTGATTCTTCTTTTGACGTATACTTCATCATCATCGTCATCTTCCCTCATTGGGTTGTCGTACTGATCATAGTCTTCCTTGTTGGTGACTCCATCCATTTCAATGATGTTCCTTTTGCCTCTCCTCACGACAACATGACTGGGATTGCATGGGTCGGTTATGAAGAAGCATTGTGTCACGTGCTTAGCGTGTACCCATGGCTCGTTTTTGGCGATAGCGTTCACGGTAGCGCTCTTGGCGTCGGGTATAGTCATGGTAGTGAAAATCTGGTTTTCTCTTTCGACATTCTTAGCCCATCTGACACGGAACATCGTCGTGTTGTGCAGTCCAGAGTAGTCAAGCTCCCAGATCTCCTCGAAACTTCCATAAAATCGTTCAGTTGTGCCGTTGTCGCCGCCGGTCATCCATTTCATCGTCACCCCTGAGTTCTGATCATCATTGTCCATATCTTTGGCCTCCGTGTAGAACGTGTATCCGTTGATATCATATGCCTGATAGGTTACGAGGTTGGGCAAGGGGCCATGTGCTAAGGCGTATATGAGCAATCCGTCCTTAGGGCCCTCCTCCGGGGGATTAGCAATAATATGCTCTTTGAACCAATGCAGGAAAGTGGAGTTGTGCTCTCTAGTAACTTCGGCGTCCGTCCTGCATACCCCCCGGTCACGATACTTCTTTGCGATAATTTCTTTGTGCAGTGCCACGAAAGGATCTACCTCGTCTAGGTGTTGTAGCACTACCAAGTTTGCTCAGTCAAAGTCGTTGCGTCGATCTGAATATGCCACGTGCAGTTCCCTACGACCGTTGCAGTGACCTTCTCCTTCGAGCCTCCCATTGTGCTTGTTAACGGGCAAACCAACACTAACACCAGGCGGCTGGTCTGCGCCATATAGAAGATTCTCATAGAAAGAGACGCACTCTTGTGTCACATAGCCCTGGACGATGCTTCCATCCGGACGGGACATGTTACGAACGAATCCTTTGATGATCCCATTCATCCTCTCAAACGGCATCATGTTGTGCAGGAATGACGGCCCCAGGTCTATTATGTCATCCACAATATGGATACACAGATGCACCATCACGTCAAAGAACGCGGGCGGGAAGTACATTTCAAGCTCATTCAGTATCACAACGATCTCTTCCTGTAGCCTTCGGAGCTGCTTCACACTGATCGACTTTCGAGAGATGATGTCGAAAAAGTTGCAGAGACCAATAAGCGTGTCACGGACGTGCTTGTCCATTATCCCTCTAAGGGCAACAGGTAGTATCTGCGTCATCATCACATGACAGTCATGGGACTTCATCCCGCTGAACCTTTTCTTGTCCGTGTCTAGATATCTGTTTATCTTGCCACAGTAATCAGAACTAACTTTGACTCCAGTAAGGCACTTAAAGAATTGATGGATCTTAGCCTGACTTAAGGTGAAGCAAGAAGGGGGGCAATAATCCTCTTTCTTTATTTTCTTGCCCTTCTTCTCCCGTGCCTCTGTCTCCGTCTCTGTCTCGTCTGACATTTTACGGGGCGGCATGTGCAGATCTTCCCTAATTTTCAAATCTTGCAAGTCTTTTCTTGCCTTCGGCCCATCCTTGGTCTTATCCGGCATGTTCATCAGTGTTGCGAGCAAGCTCTCAAGGACATTCTTACAGATATGCATTTGATCAAGGCAATGAGGTGTATCGAGTTTGTGCCAGTACTCCAAGTCCCAGAACACAGACCTCGTCTTCCATACCTTCAGCAGCGGCTCCGACGCCTTTCTCATCGTCTTTCCCGGCGCGGGGCACTCCTTCTAGTTTTTCAACAGCTCATCGATTTCGGCACCGCTCCACTTACGTGGAGGTCCTCGGTGCTTAGCGTGACCATTGAATATATCTCCATGGTTTCTCCATGGGTCGTCCTGTTCGAGCCATCTTCGGTGCCCCATGTACACGATTTTCCCAGACCCGCCATCTTTCCTTGACGTTAGCTGCTGAGACATCGTATCATCCATGCACCGCGTGCATCCGCAATATCCATGGCACACCTGGCCTACCACATATCCGTAACCGAGATAGTCCTGCACTGTCGTGATCAGCGCGGCTCTCATGTTGAAATACTCGCCTTTGCTGGCGTCCCATGTCTTGGCTGGTGTTTTCCATAACGTGTCTAACTCCTCTTGAAGTAGCCCCAGATACAAATTAATGTTATTTCCTGGTTGTTTCGGTCCTTGAATAAGCATGCTCATGTGAATGAACTTTGATTTCATGCACAACCAGGGGGAGGTTGTACATCCATACAAACACGGGCCATGTGCTATGGTTGGTGTTCTGGTTGCCAAACGGGTTCATGCCATCGGTACACGTGCCGAGCACGATGTTCCTTGCATCACATTCAAAATACCGATAGAAGTTGTTCAGCGCTCTCCACTGGCTTCCATCCTTGACATGTCTCAGCTTCGGATCATCTCCATCGTCGGGCTTCTTCCTCTCCGCGTGCCAGCGCATTAGCTTTGCTTCCTTGGGATCTACAAAATACCTCTGGAGACAGGGAGTGATCGGTAAGTACCATACCACTTTCTAGGGACATTTCTTCCCGGCCTTCTTGTATCGAGAAGCATTGCACACCGGACATCTTGTTTTTTCCGCGTGCTCCTTCCGATAAATTATGCAATCGTTGATGCATGCATGGTATCTAACGTGTGGCAGATCAAGAGGGCACACGATCTTCTTGGCCTCATCAACACTACTAGGACATAGATTACCCGTGAGGAGAACATCCTTTAGGTACTTGAGATGCTCATCGAGGCTAGTGTCGGTCCATTTGTTTTTAGCCTTCGTCTTCAGGAGTTGGAGCATGAAACTCAAGCAGGTCACCTCAGGATTGCAACCATCATACAATGGAGTGTTTGAGTCTACCACTAGTTGCTCCAGCTTAGCCTCCTCTCTAGAAGCAGCTCTCTCAGTACTTGTCTCCTTGCGAAGCAATGCTTGAACATGAGGGTCCCGCATGATTGAACTTAGTACCGACGAACTCTGCTGCGTGGAGTCCATGTCGTTCTCTCCGCCGCCATGTCCGGCTAAAAGCACAAGTGCTCCCTAGGTGGTTTTGATAATTGATGACAACATATCTCTTGTTGGACTAACATTTCTATCTAGTATGTTTCAGATAAGTTCAACAATGGAGTGGCATGGACTAAAGGTTGTGGGAAGTTCTCCAAGATGCTAAGGACAAAGGATTGGCTAAAGCTTAAAGCTCAAGACTCTTCATTTTACATTTTAGTGATCCAAGATGACATTGAGTCCATAGGAAAAGCCAATACTATCAAGGAGGGATGAGGTGTTGCTTAATGAGCCTCTTGCTTCATGTGCTTAATGATATGCTCCAAAACCCTCAGCTACTTTCCCACTTCCACATATGACCTAAACCCAAAGCCAAACTCGGACCTACCGATTCTTTCTATCCGGCGCCATCGAGTTTCACTTGTCATAGCCACTGCCAGAAACCCTAATCAGTTCGGTCTCACCGATGGGATCTCGGTCTCACCGAGATGGGCTTGCAAACTCTTTGTTACCTATTGCAATATTTTCGGTCCCACCGAGATATGCAATCGGCCCCACCGAGTTTGCTTGGCCAACTCTCTGTTTCACTTATTACCCAAATCGGTCCCACCGAGTTTGAGTAATCGGTCAAACCGAGTTTTGGATTTACCCTAACCCTAGCACATCGGTCCCACCGAGTTGATCCAGTCGGTCCCAACGAAAATCTCTAACGGTCACTAGGTTTCCTATTTTGGTCTGACCGAGTTTGTTGATTCGGTCCCACCGAGATTGGTAAATCATGTGTAACGGTTGGATTTTGTGTGGAGGCTATAAATACCCCTCCACCTGCTCTTCATTCATTGAGAGAGCCATCAGACTAAGCCTACACTTCCAGCATCCTATTTCTGAGAGAGAACTACCTACTCATGTGTTGAGGTCAAGATATTCCATTCCTACCATATGAATCTTGATCTCTAGCCTTCCCCAAGTTGCTTTCCACTCAAACCTTCTTTCCACCAGATCCAAATCCTATGCGAGAGAGTTGAGTGTTGGGGAGACTATCATTTGAAGCACAAGAGCAAGGAGTTCATCATCAACACACCATTTGTTACTTCTTGGAGAGTGGTGTCTCCTAGATTGGCTAGGTGTCACTTGGGAGCCTCCGACAAGATTGTGGAGTTGAACCAAGGAGTTTGTAAGGGCAAGGAGATTGCCTACTTCGTGAAGATCTACCGCTAGTGAGGCAAGTCCTTCGTGGGCGATGGCCATGGTGGGATAGACAAGGTTGCTTCTTCGTGGACCCTTCGTGGGTGGAGCCCTCCGTGGACTCGCGCAACCGTTACCCTTCGTGGGTTGAAGTCTCCATCAACGTGGATGTAGGATAGCACCACCTATCCGAACCACAGGAAAAACATCCGTGTCTCCAATTGCGTTTGAATTCTCCAAACCCTTCCCTTTACATTCTTGCAAGTTGCATGCTTTACTTTCCGCTGCCTATATACTCTTTGCATGCTTGCTTGATATGTATTGTGAATGTTGAAATTATGCCTAAACTCCACTTAAACCAAAAAGGCTAAAAAATTGCAACTTTAGCATTAAGTGTCTAATCCCCCCCCCTCTAGACACATCTACTTCAAGTTCCTACAAGTGGTATCAGAGCTTTGGTCTCCATTGCCTTGGTTTAATCGCCATTGATGGAAGATGGATGTGTCTACTTTAGGGAGTCTTAGACATAGAGTGCCTATTCTTGATGAAGAATATTTTCATGAGTGGAAAAATGAGATGCTTGTAATCTTCAATCAATATCATTTGAACAAGTATATTGCTAGCCCTTGTGCACCTCATATTGATCCTTTGCATCCTACCCTAGATGAAGATATTGACATGATTCGCAATCTTAGAACTATTGAACTCATCATTAGAGGATTGCCCAAAAATTTGATTGCTAGTTTGCCTACTCTTAATTGTGCCTATACTATATGGAAATTTCTTGAGGAACGATTTCCCGATCATTCCTTAAAAAATTTGGATGAAATTCTACATAAATCTATTGCCTTGAGTAAGATGAACTCTAGTGATCCTAGTTTTGGTGATTGTCTATTTGAGCTTACCAATCTCAAGCATGCTAAAGGAGATGTTGGAATCATTAGTGATATCATATTCGAAGCTATAAGAATTCATAAGGGTGACCACTTTGATGATCATTTATCTAATGAATTACCCTCTCTAGGAAATGATGAGTCACAAGATTATGGTGAACATGGATACTATGATGATGATGATAGTGACTTCGATCTTGATGATGCAATGAGACACTTTGGTCTTATGGCAAATCTTCGGGGATATGCGTCAGGAGGAAAGGAATGGGTTCTTGAAAGTGGATGTACTGATCATATGACCGGAGATGAAGAGATGTTCTGTGAGCTTGCGGAAAATGACGGCCCTCGAAAATATGTCACCTTTGGTGATAATTCAAAGGGTAAAGTGGTTGGCCTTGGTAAGGTGGCCATCTCACATGATAGTTCCATTCAAAATGTCATGCTCGTTGAATCTCTCGGCTACAACTTACTTTCAGTATCTAGACTTGCCGATTTCGGTTTGAATGTCCTATTTACTAAGGTAGATTGCCAAGTATTTCGTCGAGGCAATCATAAAATGGTCTTTACCGGTATGCGTAGAGGTGATCTTTACATTGTCGATTTCTCTAAAAAGGCACAACCTAAAACTTGCTTTATTGCTAAATCCTCAAAAGGTTGGTTGTGGCATAGACGACTAGGTCACGTTGGCATGAGAAACCTTGACAAGCTTATTAAAGGAAATCATATCCTTGGAGTTAACAATGTCATATTTGATAAGGATAGACTTTGCAGTGCTTGTCAAGCAGGTAAACAGGTTGGAGGAAGGCATCCCGTGAAGAACATCATGACCACAAGGAGGCCACTCGAGCTACTTCATATGGATCTTTTTGGTCCCAACGCCTACAAGAGTCTCGGTGGAAATTCTTTTGGTCTAGTTATAGTTGATGATTTTTCAAGATTTACGTGGGTGTTCTTTCTTAATGCCAAGTCGCAGGTCCAGAAGATCTTCAAAAACTTCGCTAGGAAGGCCCAAAATCAGTTTGACGTCAAGATCAAGAAGGTTCGGAGTGACAACGGAACGGACTTCAAGAACGCAAATGTGGACACCTTTCTTGACGAAGAAGGGATTTCACACGAGTTCTCGGCTACGTACACACCTCAACAAAATGGAGTTGTTGAGAGGAAGAACCGGACGCTCATCGAAATGGCAAGAGCAATGCTTGATTAATACAAGATGCCGAAGCACTTTTGGGCAGAAGCGGTTGAGACAGCTTGTCACGCAACAAATCGCTTGTATCTTCACAAGCTACTCAGCAAGACGGCATACGAGCTCCTCACCGGTAACAAACCCCAAGTTGGATACTTTCGAGTATTCGGCTCAAAGTGCTACATTCTTGATAAGCATCGTCGTTCAAAGTTTGCTCCTAAATCTCATGAAGGGTTCCTACTTGGTTATGGCTCAAACTCTCACACTTACCGTGTCTACAACAATTTCACCCGAAAGGTTGAAGAGACGGTAGATGTGAAGTTTGATGAATCTAATGGCTCGCAAGTAGAGCAATTGCCAATTGATGTAGGAGACAAAGACCCTTCAGAAGCAATCCAAGACTTGTCCATTGGCAAAGTTCGTCCAACGGAGGTGAAGGAGAGTACTTCATCCGTCCAAGTGGAAGCTTCTACTTCACGACAAGGTGAACCAAGAATCGACACGGAAGCATCCACAAGTGGGACACACCAAGATGAAGAAGACAAGGAAATGCATCAAGACGAACATCAACAACCTCCTTCTCCACCACGACAAGAGAATGACGACATCAACAATGAAGAAGGCGAAGAAGAAGAACAAGATGAAGAAGATGTTCAACAAAGACCCAAGCAAAAGCTCTCACGAGTTCGAGCAAGAATTGCCAAAGATCATCCCGTCGAGCAAATCCTCAATGATATACAAACCGGGAAATCACTCGCTCAAAGACTCGTTTAGCTAACTTTTGTGAAAACTATTCATTCATCTCTAGCATTGAACCTATGAAGGTTGAAGAAGCATTGGAAGATCCGGATTGGATAAACGCTATGCATGAAGAGCTACACAACTTTGAGAGAAACCAAGTTTGGACATTGGTAGAGAAGCCCGACAACAACCACAACATCATTGGTACCAAATGGGTGTTTCGCAACAAGCAAGATGAAGATGGACAAGTGGTTCGCAACAAAGCACGTCTCTTCGCCCAAGGGTACACACAAGTCGAAGGTATGGACTATGGTGAGACATATGCTCCCGTTGCTAGACTTGAGTCCATTCGCATCTTACTTGCCTATGCTAATCACCATAATATCACCTTGTACCAAATGGACATTAAAAGTGCTTTTCTAAATGGTGAAATAGAGGAGGAAGTTTATGTCAAACAACCTCCCGGCTTTATCAATCCTAAGAAACCAAATCATGTTTACAAACTTCACAAAGCTCTTTATGGTCTTAAACAAGCTCCTAGAGCATGGTATAAATGCTTGACCAAGTTCCTTATTGCAAGTGGTTTTGAAATTGGTAAAATTGATTCTACTCTTTTTACTAAAAGGGTTAATGGAGAACTATTTGTATGCCAAATTTATGTTGATGATATCATATTTGGTTCAACTAACCCTCTCTTTAGTGAAAAGTTTGGAAAGCTAATGTCAGAGAAGTTTGAGATGTCTATGATGAGTGAACTCAAATTCTTTCTCGGTTTGCAAATCAAGCAAACTAAGGAAGGTACATTTGTCTCTCAAACGAAGTACACCAAGGACTTATTCAAGAAGTTCAATATGCAAGAATGCAAAGGTATGTCTACACCCATGCCTACTAGTGGACATAATGATTTGACCAAAGATGGTGAACCGGTTGATCAAAAGGTTTATCGCTCTATGATTGGTTCATTGCTATACCTATGTGCTTCACGTCCCGATATTATGCTAAGTGTGTGCATGTGTGCACGATATCAAGCTGCTCCTAAAGAATGTCATCTTAAGGCCGTGAAAAGGATAGTGAGATACTTAATTCATACACCAAAATTTGGCATTTGGTATCCTAAGAGGTCTTCTTTTGATCTTGTTGGCTATTCCGACTCGGATTATGCCGGAGACAAGGTTGATAGAAAGTCCACTTCGGGTACTTGTCAATTTCTTGGTAGATCTCTTGTGTCTTGGTCTTCCAAGAAACAAAACTCGGTATCCTTATCCACCGCCGAAGCGGAATACATTGCCGCTGGTTCATGTTGTGCTCAATTACTTTGGATGACCCAAACTCTTAAAGATTATGGGATCTATGTGAAACATGTTCCACTGCTTTGTGACAATGAAAGTGCTATCAAAATTGGTCATAATCATGTATAACATTCTCGAACTAAGCATATTGAAGTTCGTCATCATTTTATTCGAGACCATGTTGCTAAGGGTGACATTAATCTTAAGCATGTTCGCACCGATAAGCAATTAGCGGATATATTTACTAAACCTCTTGATGAGAAAGTATTTCGCAGGTTGAGAGGTGAATTGAACATCATTGATGCTTCAAACTTGGAGTAGGAACTCCATTGGATACATGCAAGACATGAGCTTATGACTAATCCATGATATATCTCTTATGATGACTATCTTATGTCTTGGATATATTTGTACCTTGCATGTTGTCTAACCCATGTAGGTGCTTGGTTGAATCTAATTCCATGAGATTGCGACTCACTCACATCTTGAGCAATCTCTACATCACCAAGTCTCTACACAATGGTGGTTGAAGACAAGGAAGCACAAAACCATTCAAACATATCCTTTGACAAATTCTATGTTGAGCTTCATGATTGTCATTTTTGGATACACAAGTGCTCTTACTTGCAAGAACTAACCCATGTAGGTAGATGAACTCAAACTCCAAGTGGTGCTCCCAACTCTTGATGAGCTACATCAACCTTGAGCACCCACACAAGTTCAACTACATGAGCAAGAACCACACCACCACCCAAGGTATATTATTCCATCTTAGAGAAGCTTTACTCCAAGACATGAGTCAAAGCAACTCAACAAGATGTGAATACATCAAGATGCTTAAACGAAAAATGGTAACCCCATTTTGAGCTTAAACGATGAGTATGACCTATGATCAAGTGTTCTCACTTGACTCCTAAGTCAATATACTCTAACATAGGTGACTATGTCACCGCCCAACTCTAGATGAAGTTCTCTTGTGTTCTTTTTTTTGTGTTCTTGCATTTGTCTCATGCATGTTTATTTTTCTTTCTATTTTTCAAAAAAAAACTTCATCTAGATCTTTCAGTTTCTTCTCTTTTCTTTTTGTTTTTGTTCTGCATTTTCTGCATTCAATTCCTTGCAAATCTTTGTGAGATCCTACATGTCTAGTGAGCTGAGGTGACAGGTGTTTTTCTCTGTGTGAACTCGGTTTCACCGACTTGTAATTTTCGGTCCAACCGAATCTTTTTGGTACCACCAAAACATGCCACTCGGTGCCACCGACTTCGCAACAGGAAAAATAGTTTGCCACTTGTTCTATATTTCTTTTGATCCAGCTCTACTCAATGAATCTTGTCCTCTACAAGCATCACAGTTTTATCCATTGCTTTGTGCTGAGTCTCAAGGACCAAACCTATACGACGGATTCCAGAAATCCCTTCTTGGAAATTGATGTCAAAGGGGGAGAGAGAGATCACATCAAAGCTTGTAGGAGAGAGAGATCACATCAAGGGAGAGAAAAAGTCTCAAGGACCAAACCTACAAGAGAGAAAGTATTAAGGGGGAGAAAGAGATTTCCAGGGGGAGAGAATACTCAAGGATCCCAGATGTCCCAGATGCTTGATGTTCAAGAGGAGAGATGTCACATGTCTTTTTAGGGGGAAAGACATGTTCATATGTATCTTTCAGCTCTCATTTTCTGTTCCCTATCTTCTCCCAATATCCCATGTAAGATTCAGGGGGAGCAAGACACCTAAGGGAAAGAAATCAGTCAAATTCATTGCATATCTTTACTCTTGGGGACATATTGAATCCAATGTGGTACCTTGTACTCACTCTCTACATGTCATCCCAGTCTTGGTATTCTTGTGGTTTCTTTTGTTTGCTCTGGCTAGTGGATGTGCCTGTGTTATCTAACTTTGTTTGTGCAGGTTCATTCCATCCTAATCCAACCAAAGACTACAAGGTAAGTGTATGCTTCAAAATCACGAGTATGAGGAATTCTTGCTTATGTACATACTGTTTGCAAGAAGGACTCATGAGCATGAAGGTATTTTCCTTGATAATCTTTTGCTCTGATGCATATGGACAAGATACATGTAACACATTGCCTACTATGTCATGGTTATGCTCTCACATGCCTCTATATTTCATATTTACATGAGTGCATACATGTAGGGGGAGCCTATGCTTGTTACATGTCCTTCCAAAGCTTTACTTGTTGTTCTTTATATCTTGATCTAAAGCTTTGATGTATGTTGCCATCAATTACCAAAAAGGGGGAGATTGAAAGCACAAGTGCTCCCTGGTGGTTTTGATAATTGATGACAACATATCTCTTGTTGGACTAACATTTCTATCTAGTATGTTTCAGATAAGTTCAACAATGGAGTGGCATGGACTAAAGGTTGTGGGAAGTTCTCCAAGATGCTAAGGACAAAGGATTGGCTAAAGCTTAAAGCTCAAGACTCTTCATTTTACATTTTAGTGATCCAAGATCACATTGAGTCCATAGGAAAAGCCAATACTATCAAGGAGGGATGAGGTGTTGCTTAATGAGCCTCTTGCTTCATGTGCTTAATGATATGCTCCAAAACCCTCAGCTACTTTCCCACTTCCACATATGACCTAAACCCAAAGCCAAACTCGGACCTACCGATTCATTCTATCCGGCGCCATCGAGTTTCACTTGTCATAGCCACTGCCAGAAACCCTAATCAGTTCGGTCTCACCAATGGGATCTCGGTCTCACTGAGATGGGCTTGCAAACTCTCTGTTACCTATTGCAATATTTTCGGTCCCACCGAGATATGCAATCGGCCCCACCGAGTTTTCTTGGCCAACTCTCTGTTTCACTTATTACCCAAATCGGTCCCACTGAGTTTGAGTAATCGGTCAAACCGAGTTTTGGATTTACCCTAACCCTAGCACATCGGTCTCACCGAGTTGATCCAGTTGGTCCCACCGAAAATCTCTAACGGTCACTAGGTTTCCTATTTCGGTCTGACCGAGTTTGTTGATTCGGTCCCACCGAGATTGGTAAATCGTGTGTAACGGTTGGATTTTGTGTGGAGGCTATAAATACCCCTCCACCTCCTCTTCATTCATTGAGAGAGCCATCAGACTAAGCCTACACTTCCAGCATCCTATTTCTGAGAGAGAACTACCTACTCATGTGTTGAGGTCAAGATATTCCATTCCTACCATATGAATCTTGATCTCTAGCCTTCCCCAAGTTGCTTTCCACTCAAACCTTCTTTCCACCAGATCCAAATCCTATGCGAGAGAGTTGAGTGTTGGGGAGACTATCATTTGAAGCACAAGAGCAAGGAGTTCATCATCAACACACCATTTGTTACTTCTTGGAGAGCGGTGTCTCCTAGATTGGCTAGGTGTCACTTGGGAGCCTCCGACAAGATTGTGGAGTTGAACCAAGGAGTTTGTAAGGGCAAGGAGATTGCCTACTTCGTGAAGATCTACCGCTAGTGAGGCAAGTCCTTCGTGGGCGATGGCCATGGTGGGATAGACAAGGTTGCTTCTTCGTGGACCCTTCGTGGGTGGAGCCCTCCGTGGACTCGCGCAACCGTTACCCTTCGTGGGTTGAAGTCTCCATCAACGTGGATGTAGGATAGCACCACCTATCCGAACCACGGGAAAAACATCTGTGTCTCCAATTGCGTTTGAATTCTCCAAACCCTTCCCTTTACATTCTTGCAAGTTGCATGCTTTACTTTCCGCTGCCTATATACTCTTTGCATGCTTGCTTGATATGTATTGTGAATGTTGAAATTATGCCTAAACTCCACTTAAACCAAAAAGGCTAAAAAATTGCAACTTTAGCATTAAGTGTCTAATCCCCCCCTCTAGACACATCTACTTCAAGTTCCTACACCGGCCCCTTCTCCGCCGCCATGTCTGGCCTCTTCCCCGCCGCCATTATCGATCATCTCTTCGTCTTGCCCCGTGCCATCATTGCCTGCCCCGTCGGCATCCTCAACATCATCATCCTCATCTTTAATTATCCACCGAGTATAGCCATCCATGAAACCAGTCATGAGCAGGTGTGCTTCGACACGACCATCGTCATGGGGGTCGAGCCAAATTATTCCTTTGCATTTTTGACACGGACATAAAACCTCTGTCCGGTTATTTTCTTTCATGTCCTGCACCGCCGACCGCAACCACATGTCCACCATCGTTCCACTGACCATCGTCAAATCTGCACAGTAATAATAAACAAATTGATTATAAAAATGTGTGCATGCATCAAAGTCATACAAAAATTCGGCATGACCTTCCTTAAAAATAGGACATATGTAGATCTAGAGTTTGCCCGGAATTCGCCGAAACGGAAATAAATCGACATTTCGGCAAAACATAGGCAACTCAAAAGCACAATTTGGCATCAACTCATGCCACACACACAATTTCCATAAACATATCACACACACATAAACATATATCCATTTTGCAAAAGCATGAAATTTTAATCACCTATATCTCGAGATCGAGCACACGGTGGAGATGATGATGTAAGGAGATCAAAAGTGCACAAAGCTCTTCTTGACAAAGATAGATATAGTTAGGGGGCAAATAGGTCACTTAACTAAATACTACATCTACCTAGCTACCTAATTTGGGAGGAGACAACTTCAACTAGTGGAGGGGGAAGGAAAAATAGAAAGGAGATGCATTAATGGAGGTGGTGTAGTTAGGTAGGAGTAATGAAGAGAGAGAAAGGTAGGTAGAAGAGGGAGAGTAATGGGGGAG
>NC_041392.1:78190592-78203886 GCF_002162155.2 Triticum dicoccoides
AAGAAAGTAGCAGCAGCGCACTTTCGGTACAAGCGCTACTGCTAATCGGGACCAAAAGTGTGCCCGATTTTAAAATTAGCAGCAACGACCTCAGAAAAACCGTGCTACTGCTACAGCTATAGCAATAGCGCGGCTCACGGCACCGCGTTGCTGCTAAATGGAGTTGGGTGGGCACTATCGGTCCATATTTGTAGCAACGCGGGTTACGCCGAGTGCGCTACTGCTAAGCACTTGTCAGTAGCAGGTTTTCCACACCTGCGCTACTGCTCATTAGCAGTAGCGCTCCTTTTTGAGCTGCGCTGCTGCTAAGATTCTGTGTATAGGGTTTTCCCTAGTAGTGTACCTGGGGATCCCCATTAGTGATTCGCGCCTCACTGTGGTGGACCTTCGCCCCGCGGTGACCCGGATGCAACATCGTGTTGAGGCCTGGAAAGGGCGCTGGTTGTCGAAGGCCTCTCGCGTGATCCTCATCAACTCCTCGCTTGCCAGCCTTCTTTGGTTCCTCATGAGCTTCTGTAGCTTGCACGAGACGCTACATCAGGAAATCGCCAAGTACCAATCCAGATTCTTTTGGGCGGGTGAGGGTGATAAGCAGAAGTACCATATGGTGAGTTGGCCCGATATCTGCAAACCCAAGAACCAGGGCGGTCTTGGGATTTTGTCCTCCCGACGCATGAACATTGCCCTCCTGACCCGTTGTCTCTGGCGCATTGCCAATGGCGATGGAGGCCTCTGGCTCGCCATCATCCGGAACAAGTACCTTCGGGGCCAACCACTCGCATTCTGTCAGTGCTCTGGTGGCTCCCAGTTTTGGCAGGCCGTTATCCAGCTGCTACCAGTACTCCACATTGTCACGCCCATCTCGGTTGGTACTGGGTCCTCGACATGTTCTGGTTTGATCGGTGGATCGGCGACCTCCTGTTGGCCGTGCGATTTCCAGTGCTCTTCACCATCGCGGTGGACCCTCGAGTCTCGGTCGAGGCGGTCCTTATTGACTTAGGACGCCTCGCCTTCCGCCGCCCCTTCGGACCGCCTGAAGTGGCCGCTTGGGATGCCCTCCTCCAGGTCATCGCCCTCCTCCCGATGGACGTCGCCGACACCCCGGACGCCATATCTTGGAGACTAGAGCCCTCCGCCTGCTTCTCGGCCAAATCCCTCTACGCGGCCATCGCCCCCTCGATGGCCTCCGAGCCATTTAGTTTGATTTGGGATATCCGCTTGCCCTGAAAATTAAGATCTTCCTATGGCAATGGATTCGCGGCTGCCTCCCATCTGGGGTGGAGGTCCTTAAGCGTAATGGACCTGGAGATGGGATTTGCCCCCTGTGCAGCACGGTGGAGGATGCTAACCACATCTTCTTCTCTTGCTCCATGGCCCAGTTTCTATGGTCCTGTTTCCACGAGACTGTCGGTGGCCAGTAGTGCAACACCAACTTCCCTGACCTGCTTGCGGAAATCCACGCCTCCCCTCCCCGCTACCGCCATATTGGATGGCTATGCGTTGGGGTCCTTGCTTGGACGCTTTGGACCATTCGCAATAAGCTTGTCATCTAGAAGGTGCCTCTTCGACGTGCTACTGATGCAATCTTTAAAATGTGTGGCTACTTGCAGCTTTGGCGGCCGCCTAGCCACCCCCAGGACCGGGACGCCATCAACACTCTCCTCGCCGACCTTCGATCGATGGCCTTCCGCTTGGCGCCTCCGCTTCCACCGCCTCCCCCGGAGCCCGACAAGATGCTCCTATGCGCCCAGTGTGTGCGTGTTTTTTTCTTCTGGTTTTCAGGGCTTGTTGAGTTGTGCCCTCAGCATTAACCCTCTTGTGAGACTTCTGCGTGTGTGTTTGTGCATGTGTGTGTCTGTGAACCTTGTTGGATGTTTGGCTTGGACAGTTGCTTTATAATATAAAGCGGGGAGATAGCCTTTTCCGGTAAACTAATGTTCCTTGGCCAGGCTTACCCTTACGAACGATTGCCTCTCGGCCATCCCCACTTTTGGGATGGGGCTATTTATTCTAGGTGAAGGGGTCCATATTAAGTTTGATCAAGTGAGAGCTAGATTTTTCTGGGAAGACGATGCGAAAACATGTAAATATCACATGGTTCAGTGGGCGGACCTATGTAGATCAAAGGACCAGGGTGGTCTCGGTATCTCCAACTCCCGAAAAATGAATTTAGCTGTTGTGTCTAAATGGATTTGGAAAGTTGCACAAAATGATGACGGATATTGGGCCAAGCTCCTCAAACCCAAGCATTTTCCCCATTGCTTGTTTTTTGCCTCGAACATCAAAGGCTCGCAAATTTGGAACAGGATCCAGAAATGCAAATAAGTTTTGTTTCTAGGTGCGATATTCGACATCGGCGACGGAAAAGACACGAAATTCTGGCTCTGTTCGTGGTGTGCGGTCAAACCTCTTTACGTGCTTTTCCCGTCTCTCTTCGTCACGGTGGCCAATCCTCTTGCTTGGTCAGTAAGGTTTTCGCCTCCAGGAAGGCCCAAATCGGTTTTCTTGGAGACCTTCACCAACAAGAGCAGCTGACCTTTTATTCCCTCTTGAGCACGCTGCGTACCGTTAACATTTCTGCCGCGAAGGATAAGGTGTCCTGGTCGCTCGAACCTTCAGGAAATTTTTCGGTTAAGTCCATGTACGCTAAGTTGATCCTCGGACCTAAAATCAAGTACGTTAAGGCCCTCTGGGCTGCGCGTGTTCCTCTGAAAGTTAGTATTTTTCTTTGGCAAGCGTCTCTTGATCGTTTTCTCTTGGCAATGAACCTATTAATTTGCCATGCACTAGTGCAGAACCGGGCAATAGCACCGGTTCATAAGGCCCTTTAGTGCCGGTTCGGTAACCGGCACTAAATTGTGGGCACTAAAGCCCCCCCCCCCCTTTAGTACCAGTTCAGCACGAACCGGTGCTAAAGGGCAACCACGTGGCACGAGCCAGCTCCGTGGGCGCGTAGGACATTAGTACCGATTGGTAACACCAACCGGTACTAAATGTTTGGGTATGTTTTGGTTTTATTTTTTATTTTTACTTGAATTTAGTGTTTTCAATTTAATTTAGTGATTGTTTTACATTATAATGAGTTGTTAAATCATTAGGTGAATGTACCGCAGATTAGTTTGACTGGATGCGTGGATCCTAGCTAAGTCATCAAGTATATGTCATATCCATATTATATATACTTGATCACCTACTTAAGTGATCAAGGTAATATGGATATGGCATATACTTGATCACTTAGCTAGAATCCATCCAGTTGAAATTAATATGCAGTTTCTTTCATAAATGATATAATAACTCATCATCATCATCATATTAATATAAAAACTCTTGCATCATATATATCATCACCAACGGTTTTTATAGCAAAGATATCATCGAGTTCAACATGGTAATGATATTATAAGCGTTCATAACACCACAAAAGCAAATCACTCTTTGAGATTAAGTTCAAGAGGAAGAACACGGACATGAGAGGACAAGTACTAAGAGCATGAACTAGCTAATTAATCACTCCTGCTGCTCTCTCTCAGGTAAAATAGCATAGAACATGTATAGCTTTGCCGATTCATCATATTGGAGCATGCAAATGAACCTGTCTCCTAATCATGGGTTGCGCTTCTGATTGCTGCCCCTAGTACTTCTCTGTGATCGTTCACTATTTTGCTCCAGTCTTTTACTATTAAGCATTCCTCGCTATTAGAAATCCTGAATGCACTAAAGTGCATTGTAGGATATCTTAGCCGTAAGCTAACAATATTCACGGTACCTTTAGTCTCGATCCAATCAGGCATAACATTCATCGGGAGTCCCTGTTGAAGAACATCGTATAGTAACATACTTAGCAATGAAGTTTAGCTTAAAAATAATGTATGCAAAAGATGCACTGAGGAGAAATAGTAGAAATCTTACCATCTTTCCTAAATATATGTGACCGTAGTTCAGTACGAACACTATTCATCGCATGTTTGAGTACTAACATTTCTAAGTGCAGGAAATAAATTTGTCTTGACAGCATCAAGATCCTCAAGCCATGAAACATAATGACTTGTCTCCTCGTAGTTTAGTTCAACCCCGGGACAGTGGACGGTCCTGTCTATCAAGCGCCGGACATGTTTGCTTGATTGGAAGTAAGCTGTCAATATAAATTGAGATCTATTAATTATTCAACTGGTTCAAATAATCTCATATCAAAGACATAAATATGGTTGAGAATCTCACATAATGGTAGAACTAGAGGCGTCTGCACATTGACCCAGATGTCTTTATTACCTTCAATATCATCTTATGGACGAATATCAAAAGTGATAACCATATCAGGCTCAAATGCATAAGCCTTGCATAGTGCTTGCCAAGTTTTGCATTCAAAATAGGTGTATGTGTCTACATTGTATAATTTGACGTTGAAGGTATAACCATGCTCGGTCTTCAAGTAAACTCTTTTTACCTCCATAGTTTCGTTAGGACTGAAACCTATCTTATCCAAGACAAAAATTCTTGCATGGCAGGGGATACGCTAGTAGAATAGTGAAAAATTAAAATTAAAAGTTGAAGCAAATGAAGCATAAGTCATGCTTAATTACGAAAAAAGAATTGTCGTTGTGACTTACTGTATCCACTTCGAAGTTCTCATCCAGCTTGATGCTGAAGCGTCTATCATCAAGTAGAAAATTTCTGCCGCACAGGCCGCGTTGGTCTCCGCAGTATTCGCACATAATGAAATCGTGTTCGTCGTCAGACGACATTCCTATGATCATAGGTGAAACATTAAACACTTATTAGTTCTATTAATTCAACTAATTCTATTAATTCAACTAGTTCAACTAATTAATTGAACTAATTCAACTAAGCACTTACGAAAAGTATACCTAATTAATTGAACTAATTCAACTAACTAGTTCAACTAATTAATTCAACTAAACTAGTTCTATTAATTTTCTTACTAAAAATAAGGTAGCTAGTTCTATATAATAAAATGTTAATTATATAATGAAATCTCATATAACTAAATTAAATATATATCTAACATATAATTTATATCTAATTCATCTATCATTTCACATTAATATCTAACATATGTTCATATATAGGTGAAACATTAAACACTTACTAGCTAGTTCTATTAATTGAACTAAATAAACTAGCTCTATTAATTCCACTAAGCATTTACTAAAAATAAACTAGTTCTATTAATTTCTTATTAAAATAAAGTAGGTAGTTCTATATAGTAATATTTTGATTAGATCATCAAATTTCATATACCTAAATTTTCTTACTAAAAATAAACTTGTTCTATTAATTTTCATACTAAAAATAAACTAGTTATATTAATTCAACTAGTTCAAATCTCATATATATACCTAATTAATATCTAGCTATACTAATTCAACTAGTTCAACTTGTTCTAATTCATGTAAAATTGACATTAATATTTAACATTTTTTCCATATAATTCATCTAACATTAACATTCTAACATTATTATCTACGTAATTTATCTAACATTAATCTAAACAACAGAAAATAAAAAATAAGTAAAAACAATGTGTGTGTATGTGTGTGTATGAGCGGGGGCGGCGGCGGGCGATGCGACCGGGACAGGCGGCAGCGACGGGCGGCGGGGGCGACGGCGGTGACGGCGACGACGGGTGGCGGGGGGCGACGGTGGTGATGGCGACGACGGGTGGCGGGGGCGACGGCGGTGACGGCGACGACGGGCGGCGGGGGCGACGAGGGCGGCGCGCGATGGGCGACGGGCGTGGCGAAGAAGTTGGATCGAGAAGAAGTGGTGGTCGATGAAACTGAATTTTTCTAAGTGTCATATATATAGGAGGGGCCTTTAGTACCGGTTGGAGCCACCAACCAGTACTAAAGGCCAATTTTCGCTAGGCCAGGGGCGGGAAACGGCCCCTTTAGTACCGGTTCGTGCCACGAACCGGTATTAAAGGCCCAATCATTAGTACCGGTTGGAGTCACCAACCGGTACTAATGGTTGTGCGCTGCCATCGGCGGTGCACAATGTTTAGTCCCACCTCGCCGAGCGAAGGGCAGCTGATGGAGTCGCGTACCTAGGGTAGGGTCACAGACCTGATCTAAGTACCCTGCCCGAGGACACTCTTAGAAGAGGTCACCTTCCAGTCGACCAACGAGGGACTCACTCGACTGACTTGAAGGACTCGACCACGAAGACTCACTCGACCACCAGAAGGTCAAGAGGCACTCTGCACTGCAACGGCTTGTAATTAAGTAGACTTTATGATAGTAAAGACACTTTATGTGGGGCGTTACCTGTAACGCCCCGGACTTAATACACCTTAAACCCTTCATTACGTGGGCTGGCTGGGGACCTGGCGCACTCTATATAAGCCACCCCCCTCCACAGGCAGAAGGGTTCGGCACTCTGTAATCCATATACACATAATCCACTCGACCGCCTCCGGGCTCCAAGACGTAGGGCTTTTACTTCCTTCGAGAAGGGCCTGAACTCGTACATCTCTTGTGTTTACAACCTCTCCATAGCTAGGACCTTGCCTCTCCATACCTACCCCCACTCTACTATCAGACTTAGAACCACGACAGTTGGCGCCCACCGTGGGGCCGGTGTTTTAGCGATTTTGTGGAGAAGTTGCGATTCTTCCGAGTACTTTCATCATGGTGGCTGCTGGAGTTTTGGTCGAGGGTCGAGAGATCCGTCTCGGTGCTCTCACCTTCGTCGCCGACGACTCCGCCTGGCTCCAGGAGGCTCCACTCGACGTCGATGCGCTCCCCGTCCGCGGTGCGACGCATTTTCGCGCATGTGTCCGCGGCATTCTGCTGCGGCAACCGTCGACCCCGTATCGGTCGACTCCCCCGTCGGCCACCCTCCCGGTCTCCCGCCAGCGTAAGCGCTCGGGCCGGTCGAGGCTTCAGCGGTGGGTGAGGCACGCGGTGGCTCGCCAGACGGCCACCACCCAAGTTGCGGCAATCGAGCCCGACGAATCTCTCTATGGCCTGTTCGATCTGTCGACTGGCTCCGTAGAGACTGCATCCGAGTGCGATAGCAGTGATTCGGCGGCGGAAATCCTGATGGTCAATGGGCCCCGCAGTCCCCCTGGCTTCGCCCGTGATGGTGGGATAGGCGACGGAGGCGACCCAGCACGAGACCACGAAGAGTACCAGCCCGAGCCACTCGACTCTCTGCAAAGAGAGGAACTTCGCCGCAGGAACGTGGATGTCCTGCGTACTCCCATCGCAGGAGAAACCCCCGAGGCTCGCGCCCTGGAGGAGGCACGTTTAGCCAATTTGGCCGAACGCACTCGACTGGAGAATCTTCAGCGAGCACTCGACGAGCGCGCGCGGCAACGAGTTCCCAACACCAGTCGACGTCAACTCTTTCCGCCGACTCAGGTATATCGAACCCCAGTCCAGAATTTAGCAGCTGCGACCCGTATTGCAGAGTCCATCCAGCCCTCTCAGTCGGAAGCTGGCAGAGGCTTGATGCAGATCAGGGATCTGCTCCGGGCAGCAGGCGATTAGAATTCGGCCGTGTCGCAGTCGCGCAACAGAATTCACAGTCGATCCGTCGCTGTGAATACGGTCCAGTCGGCTCACAGCCCCAGATCGCCTCCGCGGCGTGAAGGGCGCGAGAATCGGCGAGACCAATATGGAGACCGACACGACCGAGATGATAGGCGTCGAGTGCCCAATTCCCCTTCGAGGGGTGGGTCTTACGCTCCTCGGCAGCAAGATGACAGACGTCAGTTCAGTGCAGGGCGAAGAGTTCCAGTCGACCCCAGAGAACCAGGCTTCGACGCGCGATCCATTATCGTGCAAGGCTTGGTCGACCGGAACAGAGCCCATCGAGGTAGACTCGACAGAGATGCGCCCACAAGCAGTCGAGTGCATGTTTCTGGTCCTGAATGTTTCAGCAGAGCTATCAGAGCCGCAGTGATCCCTCCCAATTTCAGGTTGGCAACAGGAGTCAGCAAGTTCACTGGTGAGTCTAAGCCTGAAACTTGGCTTGAGGACTACCGAGTGGCGGTTCAGATTGGTGGTGGGAACGACGAGGTGGCCATGAAGCATTGGCCCCTCATGCTGGAAGGTTCTGCCAGGGCATGGTTAACTCAATTGCCTCCTAGCAGCATTTACACTTGGGAAGATCTGTCCCGAGTGTTCATCAGAACGTTTGAAGGAACTTGCAAGCGACCGGCTGGATTGACGGAGCTGCAAGTCTGCGTGCAGAAGACCAATGAGACTCTCAGGGAGTATATTCAGAGATGGATCACTTTGCACCATACTGTGGAGAATGCGTCTGATCATCAGGCAGTCTGCGCCTTTAAGGATGGTGTCAAGAACAGAGAATTGAGTTTGAAATTTGGTCGAACCGGTGACATGACCTTGAGTCGGATGATGGAGATTGCTACCAAGTATGCCAACAGCGAAGAAGAAGACCGACTCCGAAGCGGCAAGCACAAGCCGAGTCAGTCGGAAAAGGGAAACACCAGTCGGAAACAGAAGCGGAAGGCTGAACCGGCAGCTCCTGGGGAGGCTCTGGCCATGACTCAGGGAAAGTTTAAAGGGAAACCAAAAGGATCCTGGAACCCTAAGAAGGTAAAGGATAAAGAAGGGAACGACGTGATGGATATGCCGTGTCACATCCACACGAAGAAAGACGAAGAGGGGAATATCATCTACCCGAAGCATACCACTCGCCAATGTCGACTCCTGATCCAGCAGTTTCAGGGAAAACAGTCTAAAGACAAGGAGAAGGAGTCGGACAAGGCCGAAGACAAGGAGGACAGTGAGGAAGGATATCCGCATATCAACTCCACTCTGATGATCTTTGCAGATGTGGAAAGCAAGAGTCGATTGAAAGTTATTAACCGTGAGGTGAACATGGTTGCCCCAGCAAAAGCAAATTATCTGAGATGGTCCCAAACACCCATCACATTCGACCAATCTGATCACCCGACTCATATTGCCACCCCTGGGAGGCAAGCTTTGGTGGTCGATCCAGTTGTCGAAGGCACTCGACTGACAAAAGTGCTGATGGACGGTGGTAGTGGGCTGAATTTGTTGTATGCAGACACACTGAAAGGAATGGGCATTCCGATGTCCCGACTGAGCACCAGTAACATGAGCTTTCATGGAGTTATACCAGGGAAGAAAGTCGAGTCACTCGGCCAAATAGCTCTGGACGTGGTGTTTGGTGATTCGAAACATTTTCGCAAAGAGAAGTTGACGTTTGAGGTCGTGGATTTTCAGAGTGCATATCATGCCATTTTGGGGAGACCAGCTTATGCACGGTTCATGGCTCGACCATGTTACGTGTACCTCAAATTGAAGATGCCCGGCCCCAAAGGAGTGATCACTGTCACCGGTGATCGGAAAAAGGCAGAAGAGTGCTTTCAGAAGGGCTCAAAGATTGCTGATTCCCAGGTGACAGCGGTCGAGTTCGAAGAATACAAGCAAAAGGCAGATCTGAGTGACTTGCTGCGATCCAAGAAACCCGCCACGGAATCTGCATTTCAGTCGTCCGGTGAGACGAAGCCTATTCACATTCACCCGACTGACCCCGATGCAGCTCCGACCCACATCTCCATGACACTCGACCCGAAATAGGAAGAAGCGCTCATCCAGTTCCTCCGTGAGAACTGGGACATTTTTGCATGGAAGCCCGCTGACATGCCAGGTGTTCCCAGGGGACTGGCTGAGCATCGCTTAGGAGTCGACTCATCTGCAAAACCAGTCAAAGAGCATCTTCGGCGGTCCGCCGTCCAGAAGAGAAAAGCCATTGGTGAGGAAGTGGCTCGACTGTTGGCGGCAGGATTTATCCGAGAGATATACCACTCCGAGTGGCTCGCTAATGTCGTCATGGTTCCTAAGAAGGACAAATCACTCCGAATGTGCATTGATTTCAAGCACATCAACCGGGCCTGCCCGAAAGATCATTTTCCTCTCCCTCGCATAGATCAAATTGTTGACTCGACCGCGGGATGCGAGAGATTGTCTTTTCTAGACGCCTACTCCGGGTACCACCAGATCCGTCTGTACGGACCCGACGAGGTAAAAACAGCTTTCATCACTCCATTCGGGTGCTTCTGCTATATCACCATGCCATTCGGCCTCAAGAATGCCGGAGCCACATTTATGCGAATGATTCAGAAGTGTCTACTCACTCAAATCAGTCGGAATGTGGAAGCGTATATGGATGATATCGTCGTCAAGTCACGAAAAGGTTCCGACCTGCTCGCTGACCTCGCCGAAACATTTGCCAACCTCAGAAGGTATGATATCAAGCTCAATCCATCAAAGTGCACATTCGGAGTTCCTGGTGGCAAGTTACTCGGTTTTCTCGTTTCCGAGCGAGGGATCGACGCTAATCCAGAGAAGATCGGCACTATTCTCCGAATAAAAGGCCCTGTGCGAGTGCACGATGTCCAGAAGCTTACTGGATGCTTGGCCGCATTAAGTCAATTCATCTCACGACTCGGTGAAAAGGCATTGCCTCTTTACCGACTGATGAAGAAGGCAGGCAAGTTCGAGTGGACTCCAGAAGCTGATGCAGCGTTTGCCGAGCTAAAAGCTCTGCTCTCCACCCAGCCGGTGCTTGCTGCTCCAATCATCAAAGAGCCTTTGTTGCTTTATATCGCAGCCACAGGACAAGTCGTCAGTACTGTGCTTACGGTCGAGCGGGAAGAAGAAGGAAAAGCTTTCAAAGTTCAGCGCCCAGTGTATTATTTGTCTGAAGTCTTGAATCCATCCAAGCAAAGATATCCTCAATATCAGAAGCTTGTGTATGGAATATACATGACCACAAAGAAGGTTGCTCATTATTTCTCTGATCATTCCATCACAGTCGTCAGCGACGCTCCACTATCAGAGATCTTGCACAACAGAGATGCAACTGGTCGAGTGGCTAAATGGGCGATTGAACTTCTTCCCCTTGATATCAAGTTTGAGGCAAAGAAAGCCATTAAGTCCCAGGCAATAGCTGATTTCCTTGCCGAGTGGATTGAACAGCAGCAGCCGACTGAAGTTCACTCGGAGCATCGGACCATGTTCTTTGATGGCTCTAAGATGTTGAATGGTTCCGGTGCTGGGGTTGTCCTGGTTTCCCCCAGAGGAGATAAGCTCAGATATGTGCTTCAGATTCACTTTGATTCCTCCAACAATGAGGAAGAATATGAGGCCCTCTTATACGGCTTGCGCATGGCCATTTCGCTCGGCGTCCGTCGCCTGATGGTCTATGGCGACTCGGATTTAGTGGTCAACCAAGTGATGAAGGAGTGGGACGTGAGAAGCCCAGCCATGACCGGATACTGCAGTGCAGTGAGGAAGCTGGAAAAGAAGTTCGAGGGGTTGGAGCTCCATCATATACCCCGACTGAAAAATCAAGCAGCTGATGATCTAGCAAAGATAGGTTCCAAGAGAGAAGCCATTCCGAGTGGTGTGTTCTTGGAGCATATACACACTCCGTCAGTCAAAGAAGATCCTTTCACCGAAGAAGCTCCACAGCCCAAGAGTGCCACAGATCCGACTGAGGTTGAAGTCCCAGCAGTGGTCGACTTGGTCATGGAGGTCTTGGTGGTCATTCCCGACTGGACAGTTCCATATATCGCGTATATCCTGAGAAAAGAGCTCCCGGAGGATGAGGAAGAGGCTCGACAGATCGTCCGTCGGTCTAAAGCTTTTACCGTAGTCAAAGGACAGTTATACAGAGAAAGCACGACTGGAGTTTGTCAGAAGTGCATAACACCAGAAGAAGGTCGAATCATCCTTAATGATATCCACTCGGGAACCTGTGGTCACCACGCGTCCTCTCGGACCATCGTGGCCAAAGCATACCGAGCCGGATTTTACTGGCCAAAGGCGAATGAGATGGCAAAGGAAATAGTGGATAAGTGCGAAGGATGTCAGTTCTACTCGAATATGTCACACAAGCCTGCATCAGCTCTGAAGACCATTCCACTCGTCTGGCCTTTCGCAGTATGGGGGTTGGACATGGTCGGTCCTTTGAGAATAGGTCGAAGTGGCTTCACGCATGTACTGGTGGCAGTCGACAAGTTCACCAAGTGGATTGAGGCTAAACCAATCAAGAACCTTGACGCCGGTGCTGCTGTTAGCTTCATCAGGGAACTGATATTCAGATATGGAGTCCCGCACAGCATCATTACGGATAATGGGTCGAACTTTGACTCGGAGGAATTCAGAGATTTCTGTAACTCTCAAGGCACACGAGTCGACTACGCTCTAGTCGCCCATCCGCAGTCGAATGGACAAGCAGAGCGAGCCAATGGCCTAATTCTCAAGGGATTGAAACCCCGACTGATGCGTGATCTCAAGCATGCAGCTGGAGCTTGGGTCGACGAACTTCCCTCGGTGCTTTGGGGACTGCGGACCACACCTAATCGGTCGACCAGAAGAATTCCATTCTTCTTGGTCTACGGAGCTGAAGCAGTCTTGCCGAGTGATCTTCTCCACAATGCTCCTCGAGTTGAAATCTACAATGAAGCAGAAGCTGAACAAGTGCGGTAGGACGCAGTCGACCTTTTAGAGGAAGAAAGGGAGATGGCTCTGATCCGGTCGACCATCTACCAACAAGATTTGCGCCGTTTCTACGCCAGAAATGTGAGGGGTCGAGCCTTCCAGGAAGGAGATTTAGTTCTCCGAGTGGATCAGAAGAAACAACACAAGCTTGCTCCTTCTTGGGAAGGACCCTTCATCGTCACCAAAGTTCTCCACAACGGGGCGTACCGTCTTTACAACGTCGAACATAATATTGACGAGCCCCGAGCTTGGAATGCGGAACTACTCCGCCCATTTTACACTTAAGTTTAATCACTCGGATGAGTCGCAATAAAGTACTTCTGTAGTTCATGGATCTCAAAATAATAGTGTCATAGTTCCTCCATAATTTTTGTCACTTTTTATTTTGTCCAATAAAATTTTCCCCTCAGTGGGTGACTTAGCCGCGAATCCGTTTCGCCTAAGTTTGTAAAAATCCTACCGAGTGGTGAGCCAGACTCCCACTCGGAGGCTTAGCTGCAAATCCGTTTCGCCTAAGATTAAATAAAATCCTACCGAGTGGTAAGCCAGACTTCCACTCAGAGGCTTAGCTGCAGTCCAAGTACTCGCCTAAGATATAAAAATCCTACCGAGTGAAGAGCAAACCTCTCACTCGGAGGCTTAGCTGCAGCCCAGTGCTCGCCTAAGATATAAAAATCCTACCGAGTGAAGAGCAAACCTCTCACTCGGGGGCTTAGCTGCAGCCCAGTGCTCGCCTAAGATATAAAAATCCTACCGAGTGAAGAGCA
>NC_041392.1:78204260-78222026 GCF_002162155.2 Triticum dicoccoides
ACTCGGAGGCTTAGCTGCAGTCCCAGTACTCGCCTAAGTTATGAAAATCCTACCGAGTGAAGAGCAAACCTCTCACTCGGGGGCTTAGCTGCAGCCCAGTGCTCGCCTAAGTTATCAAAATCCTACCGAGTGAAGAGCAAACCTCTCACTCGGGGGCTTAGCTGCAGCCCAGTGCTCGCCTAAGTTATCAAAATCCTACCGAGTGAAGAGCAAACCTCTCACTCGAGGGCTTAGCTGCAGCCCAGTGCTCGCCTAAGATATAAAAATCCTACCGAGTGAAGAGCAAACCTCTCACTCGGAAGCTTAGCTGCAGCCCAGCGCTCACCTAAGTGGACTAAGGAATAAGTCGATTGCAGTAAGCGCCCTGCTTTGAACCTGCAAAAGACATTTCGAGCCAAAAGCAATCATATTCAAACACCAAATTCAAGTTCGGATCGATACCTAAAGGGACCGAAAGTGCTCAGGCGCTAAGCTCGTTAAGGTTTATCGGTTACAACTCCACTCGGCATACCGAGGCAAATTTAAAGCGTCGAGCTTAGAAGAAGTTTTTTACCCCTCCTGTGGAGGGCTGGAAGGCGCAACAAACTCATCAAGATCAATTCCATCTGCGATCCGAGTGGCAGCCGCAAGGAAAGTTTCCATAAAGGACCTGAAGTCGTGTTTCTTGGTGTTGGCCACCCGGAGGGCCGCCAGCTTGTCTTCTCGTGCATCTTTGCAGTGGACTCGGGCCAGACACAGAGCAACATCTGCACCGCACCGAGCCGAGGACTTTTTCCACTCCTGCACTCGACCAGGGATCGTGTTCAAGCGAGCCATCAGCGACTCGAGGTCGTTCTGAAGTGTCTCCCCGGGCCAGAGCGTCGAGTCGATGCGAGATGTGGCGACCTTCAGCCTTGCAAGATAGTCCACGACGGCTGCAACACGGGACTCCAGTCGGAAAACATTCATGGCAACTTCGTCGTTCATTGGAGAATTGACGGGGTCAAGGTTTGGTTCCAGCCGGCCAGTTTCTTCTTCAAAGTTTTGACAAAATTCTGCAAGGATGATCACCGAGTCAAGGCAATGGTCGAATGGAAAAACCACGGTTGGAAATGATTGCCGAGCATAGAGATTTACCTTCAAGCATAAGAAACAACTTCTTGGCAAGACCATTCAGGAAGGCCTCCAGATCTTTTTTCTTCCCAAGAGCAACTTTTAGATTGGTATTTTCTTGCTCAAGCTTGGCGACTGAAGCTAACTTCTCGTCAACAAGCTTGATCTTCTCAGCTAGTTCAAGGTCTTTCTTCCGTTGGGCCTCCCTCACCTTACCTGCAAGTTACAGCAAGATCAGATTTTGAAACAAATGAAGGGAAAAAGCAGTCGTCAAGGTCTCACCAAACATACCTTCGGTCTCCTCCTTTGCCTTCGTCAGATTCTCCTGAACCAGCTTCAAATTCAGCTCGAGCTGAATGTGCTTGTTTTCCAGCTCAGAGTAGCGAGCCACAAGATCACAGGAGTTCTGCGAAGAACCAATCGACTAAATGTCACATATAATTCACTTCCGAGTGAAAAAGGAAAAATCACGCGTTTCTAAGACTACAGCCGAATACAAGCATTCGACCATAGTCTCGGGGACTACACCCAGTGGGTGCACTCAGCGTGCCCCCACTAATCCTATTGAAGATAGAGTCGACCAGTCGACCTCAAAAAAAAAGAGAGAGATATTCTTTAAGACTGTAATCGACTGCAAGCAGTCGATCACAGTCTCGGGGACTACACCCAGTGGGTGCACTCAGCGTGCCCCCACCGGTTTGCGAAATCCATTCGACATAGTCGAATGACGGAAAGAATGAACTTATGAAGCCCAAGACCGACTGCCAGCAGTCGACCGTTAGTCTTGGAGACAGAGTCGACCAGTCGACCGGTTTGCGAAATCCAGTCGCCATAGTCGAATGACGGAAAGACTGAAATTATAAAGCCTAAGGCCGACTGCCAGCAGTCGACCTTAGCCTTGAGGACTACGCCCAGCGGGTGCACTCAGCGTGCCCCCGCTAACACGGAGTTTAACTCGACACACCCACTGGGTGACTACTATAAATTCTGGAAAGAAAAGTTTTTGATAGCATATCCTAACAGAACAAACAAGTGGTCGACTGACCTGAACATTGCTTTGGAGGGCGGAACTGGCGTCGTAAGCTTCCTGGCTCGCATCCCGGATGGTCTTCAACTGCTCCATCATGATCCCTGCCTGGCGTATCGCCTCCTTCGCTGCGCCAGCTTGGTCCTCTGGGACGTGGTGCGTCGTGAAGAGGGAGGGCTGCGGAGCACTCGTCAGTGGATCTGCGAAGGACACGGTGTGTCGAGTGGTGTTCTCCTCCTCTGCGCCCAGAGTCTCAGGCACCGTCACATCCTGGGTCACCCTGCTGGCAGACGCTTTCCTACTCCTTCTGTTCTTCAGCGGTTCCTCATCTTCATCATCATCAGGGAGAGTGATAACAAGATTGGATGGAGCTACAGAAAAGAATCAGGATTAGATCATGAGTCAGTCGACTAAAGACGGTGTTAAGAGTATAGTACCAGGCTTTGAGGTTGCTGCGTCCTCCATCTCATGATCGTCAGCCCCGGCCGAGGTCTCAGAAGTAGCAGCACTACAACTCCAAAGAGTCAGTCGACTAACTCCAGCGCCAACCAGAGATAAAGTTCACACAAAACAAGAAGACTTAAGCAACATGATTACCCTGATATGGTGGGGATGGACACATTCATCTTCGGCAGGTGCTTGGTCGGCTTTGAAGGGGCCACCCTGGGCTGCTTCGACGCCTTTTCAGTCGGCGCTGGAGAGGTGGTCCGAGGGCGCGTGGTCGACTGGGTAACAGTCGCAACCCCCTCGCCGCGTTCAGTCGCAGGGTCATGGACAAGTTTCGACCGCCTTTCCGAGCGCGGTGGTGCGACCTCCTCCTCCTCCTCCTCCTCCTCCTCTTCCTCGTCCTCATCTTCACCATCATCGTCATCATCATCATCATCGGCCTCAGCGGCGTCCGAGTCCCACTCCTCCTCCTAGCTCTCGCCCCCGCTCGCTTCTCCCTCCTCAGTCGGAGCCTGTGCTCCGTTGGGCATCGAGTATAGTTCAATGAGGGCCTGATAGACATCAAGACAAAGATCAGTCGACCGACTGGCAGAGAAAACAGAAATAAATATGATGAGAATACAATGGGAAGTGGAGCAGACATACCTTGTTTGGGTCACTGTGGCAGTCGAGTGGAGGAATCCTTCTGGCTCCGCGAGGGTTATCCTTGTTCCCAGTAATAGCGGCCATCCACCTTTCCAGAGTGGCATCGTCGACTGTTTCTGGATTGACCCGAGTCACATCCTCAGTCCCGCAGTACAACCACATGCAATGGCTCCGGAACTGAAGGGGCTGAATACGACGCCTAAGGAAAACCTCCAGGAGATCCATACCCGTCACTCCCTCCCGAACCAACTGAACTACACGCTCCATCAGCATCTTCACGTCAGCTTTCTCCTCTGGAATCAACTTCAGAGAGGAGGGCTTGTTCACTCGGTCCATGGTAAATTGAGGGAGTCCACTCGACTTCCCCGGTGTCGACTGATCCTGGCAGTAGAACCAGGTCGACTGCCAGCCTCTGACTGACTCGGGAAATGTCATGGCTGGGAAGGTGCTCTTGTTCCTCACCTGGATCCCCAGACCCCCACACATTTGGACAAATCGGGTTCTTTCGTCGCCTGGGCTCTCCTTCTTCACGGTTTGAGAGCAACACGTGAATATGTGCTTGAACAAGCCCCAATGCGGTCGACAGCCCAGAAAACTCTCACACATGGACACAAACGCGGCAAGATAGGCGATAGAGTTCGGGGTAAAGTGGTGGAGTTGCGCTCCAAAAAAGTTCAAGAAACCACGGAAGAAAATGCTTGGCGGCAAAGAGAATCCGCGGTCGACATGGGTAGCCAGAAGCACGCACTCACCCTCTTCCGGCTGGGGCTGCCACTCTTTCCCCGGAAGCCTCGCAGCTCCATTAGGGATCAGGCCCTCGTTGGCCATGTCGAGGAGATCCTTCTCCGTGATGGTCGACTGGATCCAATCTCCCTGGACCCAGCCTTTCGGCAGGCGAGATCTAGACGAAGACCCGTCGCGGCTAGTGGATCTTCCCTTCGCCTTCTCCGTCGCCGACGCCTTCTTCGCGCGCTCCAGCGCCGCCGTCTTCTCCTTGACCATGGCTACCGGCGAGGCGCGTGAGGAGGAGTGGTGCGGAGGCGAGAGCGAGCGCATTGGGCGGAGACGAAGGGGGCAGAGAGAGAATGCTGAGGCACTGTTCAAAAAACCCTCGCCGGACGCATTTATAAGATCCCTTCCGAGTGGATGACAGGTGGGCCCGGTCGATCTAATCATATCCTGTAACAGTTGCGCAAGCGTGATACGTGGCGAAAAAGCGGCGTGGGAATCGAGGCGTCTATGCCCCGTCCCATCCGAGCGCCGCGGTCCGCTCCGCTTCGCGCGCTCCCCCAAATTCCGTATCCCGCGGAATCCGCGGACGGCAGATCAGTCTGCCAGACGCGGGATTTCCTGCGATCCGTCCCTCGGAAATCAGCGAAGTCCAAAAGATCACTCGACGAAGAAAAAGAATGGATCGAGTCGACTGAAGAAAAGTTGTTCACTATCAACAGAAAGAATTTTTGGTTCAAAAACAACGCACGACCAATATGCGAAAGCTAATCGGAAACAACATCAACTCCTTCATCACTCAAGCCTCAATCCATTCGAGGGCTAATGATGGAGTCGCGTACCTAGGGTAGGGTCACAGACCTGATCTAAGTACCCTGCCCGAGGACACTCTTAGAAGAGGTCACCTTCCAGTCGACCAACGAGGGACTCACTCGACTAACTTGAAGGACTCGACCACGAAGACTCACTCGACCACCAGAAGGTCAAGAGGCACTCTGCACTGCAACGGCTTGTAATTAAGTAGACTTTATGATAGTAAAGACACTTTATGTGGGGCGTTACCTGTAACGCCCCGGACTTAATACACCTTAAACCCTTCATTACGTGGGCTGGCTGGGGACCTGGCGCACTCTATATAAGCCATCCCCCTCCACAGGCAGAAGGGTTTGGCACTCTGTAATCCATATACACATAATCCACTCGACCGCCTCCGGGCTCCGAGACGTAGGGCTTTTACTTCCTCCGAGAAGGGCCTGAACTCGTACATCTCTTGTGTTTACAACCTCTCCATAGCTAGGACCTTGCCTCTCCATACCTACCCCCGACTCTATTGTCAGACTTAGAACCACGAGAGCAGCCGCACTGGTTTATAAACCCAGCCGCGACTGCTCCTTCGAGCTTCTCTATATATCTGTCTTCTGGGCCCAACTAGGGGGCGCTGCCTTGTGAGTCTGCTGGCCCTTCTGGGCCTGCATTTGCACACCCTAGGTCTGGCAGACCCACTGGACAGCGCCCCAACAAATTTTTTATACAGTTTTTTCTTTTCTGCATTATTTATTTTCTTCTATTTATTTTTGAATAATTTTTTATATAGTTTTTTCTTTTCTGCATTATTTATTTTCGTCTATTTATTTTTGAGTAATTTTTTATACAGTTTTATTCTTTTCTGCTTTATTTATTTTCTTTTATTTATTTCTGAGTAGTTTTTTTGTGACCCTCTCTACTCAGATACTCCGAAATGATAATACCATTGCAAGTTTCAACATTTTCAGAATTCATTTTGTAGTGATTTTCAATTTCACGGTCATTTAGCTCTCTAAACAGTTAGGTAAATGACCGAAAAACAACAAATGATGTCAGAACTTGTTGGAAATTGATGACGTCGCTTTGAATGCTGCATACTGAACACAAAAGAAGTCCGGAGTTCAAATAAGTTTAAAAAACATTGAAGTGCCCGTGTAACAAATGAGTTCTCATCCGAAACCCTGATACTCCTAAAGAGTTTGTCCAGTTTGTACACGAACTGCGTCCAGTTTTTGCCGTGACCCTCTCTACTCTTTCGCACATGCTATGTGGGTGAAATGATGATACCATGCCAAGTTTCAACATTTTTAGAGTTCATTTGTAGTGATTTTCAATTTCACGGTCATTTAGCTCTCTAAACAATTAGGTAAATGACCGAAAAACAACAAATGATGTCAGAACATGTTGAAAATTGATGACGTCGCTTTGAATGCTGCATACTGAACACAAAAGAAGTCCGGAGTTCAAATAAATTATTAAAAATAAAAAAGAGGTGCAATGCTGGTTAATTTGCTTCAAGCCTTTCGGAATAGTGTAGACTGCACTACACATAGCTCAGTGCAATCTATGCTATTCCGAAAGGCTTGAAGCTAATCAACATGCATGTGAGCATTGCGCCTCTTCGCCATTGTCTCTGCACTCACGGCTTATAAATCGCTCATACTGCCTCTCTCTTGGCGAGGTGGGACTAAAAATCAGCTTACTAAGAAACTGTAGTACCGGTTCATGCCATGAACCGGTACTAAAGGTCTTCATGGGAGCCCCAGCCTGACCACAGCCGCACTGGCCTCATTAGTACCGGTTCGTGGCATGAACCGGTACTAAAGGTTGCCCACGAACCGGTACTAATGATGCCCGCCCGCCTAGCCGTTAGAACTGGCACTAATGGTCATATTAGTGCCGGCTCAAATTTAAATCGGCACTAATGTGCTTCACATTTAACCCTTTTCTATTAGTGATGATCCGGGCAACGGCTGATGTGCTTTGTGCGGGGCCACGGTGGATGCCGACCATATCCTCTTTCGATGTGCTCTGGCTATGTTCTTATGGAGCTGGGGCTGTGTGCGTGATTGCTTTGGGAAAACATGGAACGCCAGATCTATGAATGATCTTTTAACGCTTCTCCAACAATCACACAACCAGCAAAGAAGGCTGGCGTGGAGATCTTTTCGGGTCTTAGCTTGGGTTCTTTGGACCACCCGTAACAAACTAGCCATTGAAGGCATTATTCCTTCCCACTTTGCTGATTATGTTATTAAATGGAGTAAATTGCAGAAAACCAGTACATTGAAGCATAGATTTGCAGAAAACACTCATCTATGAATTTATACCAGAAAACACTGATTTCGAGTTTAATCTTTTGCAGAAAACACTGATCAACAGCTTAGGCTGTTTTAAACACAACTAGCAAATATGCCCGTGCGTTGCAACGGAAGAAAAGAATCCTCGCACGTCCTTTACCCACTGAGCTTGGCGAAAAACATCACCCTCATGCCCATAACATAATAAACATGACTAATACCTCATTCTCGGGTCTACATCCCCATTTCAATATAACACCAGACACATGTTTTGCTTGTCGTCTTGGTCGTCCTCGTCGCCGGTGGTCTTAATACCAGTTGTCACTAACCAAGGTTGGCCAGGTCCAATAGTTGGATTGTTGAGCCGCCTTCGTGTCCGTCGAAGATCAAGAGCGTTGAACAAAGTTTTTTTATCATTGGGCTAATATAATAGGGAAAAGCACTGCACATTATATATGTCCGTGTCGTCATGTAAATTGAGTAGTTTGCGTCAGATGGACCATGAAATCTTAGTTGGACTCCTCATGCATTTTGACGGGAGTCACTGGGCCAAGTGAGACTCGTCGTACGTGAAGGCATGACAGAGAAAAAGATTCCTTCCATATCCCTAATTTAATAAATTAAACTAAAACAATGCATCAGGTGGGCATATTTCAAAAATTCACCAAGTTTTATTAATAGATATAGATTAGAACAATTTAGCTATAGTACCTCCTAGTTTTTATATATAAAATATCATGTTTTGAAAAATGTTTGCCTTTTCAAATTTAAAGTTAAAAAAAATTTGTGTTTTTAAAATGTTTACAAATTCGAAAAATATTCACAACTGTACTTCCTGGTTTAAAAAAATGTTTGTGCTTAAAAAAACACTCAGGGAAAAAATCTCTACCTACTAATAAACTACGTTATTGGAATTTTTGCAGAAAAGACCCTCTTTTTCTTCAAATTCAACCCGCAATCCTTTTTTGAGTGACTCCCTCAGATAACGTTTCGTTTTTGCAGAAACGACCATGTAGTTTAGTATATTCAAGCCGCAGTCCTTTAAACATACATCACCCAACGATCCGCTTCCTGTTCCCCACGCACGAGCGCGCGTCGCCGCCACCGCCGGTCGCCCCGTCTTCGACTGGATCTGGACCCTCCCTGCCGGGATCCACGTGCCCAGCCACCTGCGCCGTCCCATGCGCCATCGCACGCCGGAGGACCTGCGCCTTGCCTTCCTCGCCATCGAGCACAAAGGCGCTCGATCCAGACGACGCCACCGTTGACCGCTCCTCTGCCTCGCCGCCTCCGCCGTCCCCATGTGTCTCCTGGACATGGAGAGAGAGCACGGGAGGGAAGGAGGAAGGAAGAGGGAGGCGTGGCCGTGGTTGGTTCTCCGGCGGCGTTGGATCGGTGCATGGCCGCAGAGCTCCTGCTCGGGGCCGCGAAGATCTAGGGAGGGACTCGGGTGCGAGGCTGCGGGTCTATGCAGAGATGGCGCTGCTCCTTCAACTTTTGAAGAATGCGCTGAGACATCAGCTAGATCCGCAGGTCTTGCTCCCCAAAATCCATCCCTTCTCTTCTTTGGTCCAATCTGGACTGTTAATTCCGTCAAGAGGTGTGAATCATCGTTTTACTGGATGCTCTCCCGATCATTTCTTCATATGCATTTTGTGGGTAGCAAAATGTTCTCTCTGTATGGATTTGAAAAAGGACCAACTCTTACGAAATACTTCTTAAATAGGATGTGCGATTTTGATAGTATTTTCTATGAATTTTGGGAAAATTTATGTTATATAGCATGCTTCATTAATTCTTTTAGCTCAAGATAGCTCCCTTGGTGATTCTTTTCAATGAAGGACTTGCTCTCCAGCATGTGGTTTGGTATTTCTTGACTGCAAGTATTCAGCAGCTACAACTGAACTGAAGATCAGCAAGTATTTAAGCAACACATATGTTTGGTTCGCATGTGTTATAACCAGATCAACGAAGTTTCTGCACATCATGAGTAAGAGGCGAAGAAATCATGTTTGCAAATGGCCATCGATTAAACCGCAGTATTTTCCATGAACTGTGGTAACTCTTGCCTAGAAAAACTGCATGAGAAAAAGTCTTGCTTCAGGTGAATTTTTGCGTTATCATCTTTTGTACAGGTTAAAACTATCAAGTGTTAACTTTTGTGGTTTGTTAACAAGACTGTTCATCATATCCACTTGTGCAGGTACCATAACCAGAGTCACTTATTCGGCATGGTTTTATACTGGAATTAACCACATAACTAATTTTGTTTTACCACCTTGACGCCTTCAGTTACATAGAACTTCTGTCAATGCCCAACCGATAATGAACAAGTACAATTTTATAGATGGTTCAAGTGAAGTTCTGCAAAGTGAATCAATTCTGCAAGATACCATGCCATACATTTTTCCTTGGTAGCATTAACATGTATAGATCATTTTATTGTGTACAACAAAGTCAACAATACATGTTTGTATAACCATGGCTTTGGTCAATTTCTGCCATCGAGCTTCTGCGAAAATGTGACCAGGAACTAATTATGTGGTAATTCAGTATAGAACCTGACACTAAATAATACTCCCTTCGTTCACTAATGTAAGACCTTTTAGCTTTTTCTTGATCGGTTTCTCTTCTTCAGTTGTTGGCTGCCCGTGCAACATTTTTTCTTGAACCAAGTACTTTGCACTATATTTTGAACTTTCTAATTTTGTTCCGTGACATGTTTTTGCAGCCTTCCATTCAAAATTAGATCTGGAGGCCTTCGGATAGCAATAAATTTTACCTTTGTTTGTTCATGCTTCATAAATTTGTTTTCCAACTGATTATTTGTTGTTACAAATTTCAGATTTTGACAGGTTTGGGTCCATCTATAACATGCTTGACCGGGCGATCACGCGGCTATCGAGCACTCTTATCTTCTGGTCATAAGCTCTTACTAAGGTCTGGTCTCCCACAGCTCCCCTGCACAAAAACATTTAACCAATTTTTTTGTGTGTGCAATCGTTTGAGTTTTTTTTTCTTTAGTGGTAAAAAAGAAGTGCAAGTGTTAGGTCAACATAGTATAGAAGGGAAAGTGTCCGCTCGCTCCCTACGGTTCCAAGCACAATTATAGATTGTTGGCAAAGAAGTAGAGTTCCAGTTGCATGCTCAAGTGTGTGATTGTTGTTATTCCTGTAGACAAAGGAACTGATAGTGAAGATTCAATTGCTCGGAGAGCAAATCATGAACCGCGAGCAGAATATTCTCTAACTGAAATATATTTGATCTGTGTGTGTATCCTGGCCACTTGATTATTGAGTAATGCCGTTTGTCTTCCCATTTGATTTCTCATATTAAGCTACTAATTAATTTTGATAATTCCTTTTATTTTACAACGCTATTGCATATGTTTTCCTATGGAAAATAAACTAGAGTGAATTAACGATTTGTGTTTATTTAGATGTTGTCGGTCAGGTGTCCTCCACTACTGAAGTTTTACCACGATCTGGTGGTGCTTGAGAGCAGAGACGACATACTTTCATCAGCAGTGGCCAAACCCCCACCGCCGCCGGTGCTGTACACCCCTGTACCCCTCGACATCCAGTGCCTCGCGTCTGCCCAACATGAAAACCTCCTCAATAGGTACATCTCTGAATTTTTCCCTTGCTAGAGAAAGTCGACCATTGTTTTGCCGTAGCTATAATTTGAGTTTAGAAAGTATACTACTCTCTTTTTTACGTCAATTTTTTTAGTTGATTTTGCTCCAGGATAGTGCCCTTTATGTGCATGAACTAATGGGTGTGTTCACAACATAGAGCAGCTTCTCCGTCCAGTCTCATGTCTTTCTCTTTAGCAGGGATCAGTGAGTACTACCGAGCAAAAAAGTCCTTCTCTTCGTCATATTTCTTCCTTTTCCTTACTACTTTTGTGGCTCCAAATCTCATGATGGCTCTATGTCTGTTCTTTTCGTTGACATGGATTTTACCATGAAAGTTTCCTTCTGATCTACAATGTTCTGCCATCTAAATTTTTCTATATATTATGAATGAGTAGACACTGGTGCAGAAGCCCAATTGGATGAAATTAGGGACTACAGAGAGGTATAATTATTAATTAATTCATTTCTTTAAAAGATATGCAACTAGCAGAGTTTCTTACTTTTATGAATTGGATTATGACCGAATTGAAGAACTTATGTGGACAGCCCGGCAGATTTCAATGGCAAGACTTTTGTACAATTACAGTGGCAGATTTCAGAAATTTGTAGAGCACATGATTTACAATAACAAGATATTCTGTCAAGGTCTGTACTTTTTATCCATTGCACTAATCTTTTGCTTTGAGCGATTGGCTAAAAAAAGTACTTCCTTTGGAATAATCTATCGTGCACTCACAAGTATAATCTCTCCATTTCCTTTTTTTTTGTTCTTCCGTCAGTAGCTACTATTTGCCGGTGGGTAAATCACTCATGGTATTTTAATGAGGTTCATTCTAGCTGTTTGCTCACGAGAACAGAAACATTTTATCTGTTGGCTAAATGAAAGTACATTCTTTGAATTTGCCACTTTTCCTGCACTCGCAAGTATAATCTCTCCATTTCCTGGATTTTTTATTCTTCCGTTAGTAGTATTTCTTTTAGCTACATTCTGCCATAGCATAAATTGCTCATGCTATTTTAGTAAGATTCACTCCTGCTCTATGCTCACTAGAACGGAAAAAATATATATTATCTGCTTATTTTAGCGTCGCATGTCGCTCACAGTATTCATGGTCACAGATAAAACAGTAATAAACTGCCCTTCTCTGTCAAAACTTACGGAGTACAAAGTTGTCATGTCTGATCAGCAAATGATTTGCGCTTCTTTGGCACATATATATCACGGTACAGTATATGATTTTCAAAGTTCTTAATTTTAAATTTTCATTTTCTGGCATAGCCATGGATATCAACAATCAGTCAAGCAAAGAAATATTCATGGGAGATATACAGGGATCCACAAGAATGTGCACCGTATGGCACTACCCTTTTGTCATTGAGCCACTATCACATTTTGGTCAGCAATCAGTTCAAGCAATTCTCGGCGCCTTTAGTCAGAAGCTGGAATTTACAACTAAACGAACATCAAGCAACAGAAGAAAGGGTGGTCATCTCTTTTTCTTGGCACCAAGATGCCATACAAGCATTGAGACATCGGAAACACACAAGAAGTTTGTATATAAATGATTAGCCTTTTAGAAGTATATGGCGTTGCTTAAACTATGTTTCTTTTGGCAACACCATATGAAATGGAGAAAGTTTTAGGTTTAGGATAAAATTGTTCTAGATTTTGAGAAAATTGTTACAGATCCATGAGAAAAATGTCCCAACTTTAGGAAATTAACTATCCATATTTTCGGTTATTGGTTAATAAGCTGGCCACAATAGTTTTTTTATTTCTAAGCAAGCTGGTCACAATAGTTAACCCAATATATTCCTGGTCTTTATGTTTCTCAGACTACATATGCCTCACATTAATACCGGACAATAAGTACACCATCGTGTGTGGAGAGCAGCTGCAACCGCGGCGGTGGGAATAAAATAGCAAAGCCACAAACCAAACAATGCACATATTTCTTAGCCATTTTGCAAAGATGGTCTGGCCCAAAGCATAATTCTTGATGTTGAGAATAGTTGATGTGGGTCATAAATCAAACAATTACTCGGCGCCCAATTACTCGTGTAATAGGCTATGCTTACAGGGTGTGATGAATTTTTTTCTCCCGATGCAACGCATGGGCATTTTTGCTAGTAAAAAGAGAAAATATTGTTATTTTGAAAATGTTCCAGTTTAAATTATTAATTAAAAACTTTCCAAAAAATTTGCGTTGTAAAATATATTCACTTAAAAAAACAAATATTTTCCTCAGTATCTCGCACGACTGCGAGCTTAATTTAAAACTTTGCGCTGCAAAGTAAACACTAACAATTGTTAGTCTAATGGCTGGCATTCCAAGAACTCCAGCGTTGCAATGGGAGAAAAAAAATACCACACACCTCAAATTAGTAGATAATATTTTTTTGTCATGACTTTAAATATTACACACCAAATTAAAAACTATAAACATTTTCAAAAAAATCATTTGAGGTTTCTTTATATTTCATAGCAAATATGCTCGTGCGTTGCAACGGGATAAAAAAGTATCCCCGCAGAACGTACAGGCGTTTGGCACGTGCACGTTGTAATCGGCTACCTCCGTAAACGGTTCCGGGCTAGTTGTCAGTCGATACCACAAACAACCCCCCTATAAAGTGATGCGTTACCGCACATCCTCCTTCGACGATCCTCTACTCCTGGACCAGCGATCTTGAGGCTAGCTATGTACTGATCAGCAACGCAAACCTTTTTCTACAATGGGCTTTTGGTTGGGCTGGACTTTGTCTCAAATCTTGGAGTAGGTAGGGTGCAACGGCCGCTACAGTGTCGAATAATCCCACCTCGTAGGAACCAGGCAGGAGACCATATACGAATGACACGTCATGGACGAAAACTAAAGAAAATACGTAATGTAGGACCAACTAAGCGGGACGAAACCAAAAATATCACCTCCCTTTAATAGTAGGTATATATATATAGATATAGATATAGATTAGACAAATGCCCGTGCGTTGCAACGTGAAAAATAATGTTTATTATTTCTACTAATCTGCCTGACCAAGGAACCATGTCGTTGAACGATAGTCCCTGATAATGAAAAAAAGGATAGTTCATTTGGTCAGGATATGGGTTATGATTTCAAGTAAATTGATCTGTCTGAACAACTAACTTTTGATTATTAGTTCATTCTTTACATTATTTGTTCATTCTTAAAATTTAAAACTAAAAGAGAAAAAGGGCAATATCTATAAATATGAAGTAATAGCAGCAAGCAATCTAACATGTAGAATAATAATTGCAGTCGCAAGCAAACCAATCGAGAGAACTATATCCATATGCACATTTTCAACTTCTGCATAATTTTGGCTCCATGTTGACAGTCAAAAATCCTTACTCAACATGAAAGATGAACTATGTATAAATTGCCTCCACCCTATTTATAGAAACATGTGCCATGTCATCGTCTCTTGTGGACTCCATGGCAATCTCTGCCTACATCCCACATCCGCCATCTCACCACTTAGGTGGTAATCATCCAGCAGCCAATTTTTTGGATATGTGCAAATTTTGCACGTATATAAACTGGTATGGTTGGATGCAGAGGGCCGAGGTGGGACTATTCATAATTGGACGAACCCTGTAGACGGCCGAGGTGGGATTATTGATAATTCGACGAACCCTCTTACATAGGACACACAAACATGGGCTATGTCAACTGGTCGAAGCTTTTTACGCTGAGCGGGAGAACCTGAGTTCGACTCCAAGTACCTCCGCTATTTTTGCATCATTTGCCAGCTTAGATGGGCCAAGTTGGGCCAGTGGAAAATAATGTGGTCCGTCTCGGACGACGGACAACGAAAATTTGGATTAATTGCGTGCTTGGAAGATTAGTACCACCTCATTTATATTGTGATTCGTAAAAGCGTATTATGACACGAGAAGAAAGCGTATTGTGACGGTGAATCCACGGAGTCAATCCATGTTTTATTATTACTAGCAAAAGGACCCGTGCGTTGCAACGGGAGAAAAAAACCCGAGAATCAGGCTCTCTTTTCTTCGTGAAAAATTCATTCATGGTCAATGCTAATGTGCGTTTCCAGGCAGGTGCATGGTGTTTAGATCATAAGATGTTTCATAACGTAAAACACTAAGGTCATTGCTAGCAATTTTAATTACAAAAAATAACTTCTTTTAGGATTTGTATTGTGTTTTCAGGGATTAGAAATATATGAAAATAACTATATTAGCATACATATGTATTGGCTGAGCAAGTAACAAAAAATAAGGGAAAGAGTTTAGTCCACATATGTATGTTTATGCAAAAAAAAATCTGGGAAAGTTGTTGTCATAACGCAGGCATAACAACAGGAGTTCTATACCAACATGGGTGTGTACTAACATTCAGAATGCATGGAAAAATGAATAGCTACAACAGTTAGGCCACAAAATTCACTCAAACTGAATAAAGCTACTTTTGAGAGCAAATAAAGTACTTTCAAGCTCCTCAGTTGACCTCTCCAATAGCTTGACTTCTTCATCCTTCTCCTTTCATCTCCTATCTGTAGGAGTGCAAAAGAAGGATTAAGAGGAACACCTGACTGGCTGGCGTCCATAGCAATTACTTCCCTTTATTTTGCCACCGCCAAAGCATCTCCAGCTTTTCTCTCAGAGAGACACCTGGGAGTCACATTATTGCTTCTCTTCTGAGAGCTTGGAGAGGTTAATTTGCAAATTTTGAAGCAAGCCGTTCCTTTCATCGTCAAGTAAATTTCTCAGCTCAATCAACACTTCGTCCAATATTGGAGTGGAATTACTATTATGGGCTAAATCCTATTTCGAAGAGTAATTAATCCGTTCAATAGGGCTGAGCTGAGGTCGCAAATCAATGTTCTCCACAGAAACTGCATTTGGTTTGCAAACTGCACTTGCTGGCTGCTCCTCCAACACCAAAATCTATTCTTTACTCTTCATAATTTAAGGATGTGCAAGATTAATCAATTTAAACTCACTGGATAGGATGGATGAGTGTCTAGCTAGTGGGATTAAACAATTGGTCCTTTACTGGTTGATTAATTAGTGAATCAAACAATTTTCTGAATCTTTGTTTAAATGGATGTGCATGATTAGTCACTTAACACTCACAGTGGGGGAGGGCATCCTGATGGAGTGGGCGCAACCTACTTGCCCAGCAAGCCCCACGCCTTCCGTAGCCTGGACGCATAGCTGGGCAAGCACTACTCGCCTGTCGGCGCCCAGAGGATAGCGGTGCTCGCCGGATAGAGCAGCGGGTGAGCGCATCATGGGGAGGCTGACAGAGCGCGTTGACGCCCTGGCTGAGCGCCTCCAGGCCTGCTGGATCAGGAGGCCGCCGTCCTCCTTTCGGCCGCTGTAGTAGCCATTAAATTTGATTGATAGCATGATTGTTGCTTCACGAAACACCTTTTCAATCTCAGAAGACCGGCATTGCTCATGTCAGACCTGCACAAAGGTTATAGATGTCTCAGATCATATTGAATTCACTGCCAGTTTAATTCTCAAAATTTGGTCTCAACAAATAGAAAAGGTAAGTAAGTATAGCAGGCCAACCAGTGTCTCCCGGAACACCTTCAACACTGCAGGACGGCAGAAAAACAACCGAGGCGAAACAGCACACAGGTGTCGCGCACAAAGCCATGAACACATAACCCAACAGGCACTCACCATAGGCAAACTTCTTGACCTACTTGGTGGTGCAGCTGATGCCTTGAGCTCTATAATGGTAGTGCATAAATGTAGAGATACAAATGTTAGGCATAAATTGGTTGGTCTTTCATCTATCAACAACTGATAAAATCAGGCCACTTGCAAGTTGTAAACATACAGACAGAGGAGCATAAAGTGGACTTCCGAGTTTCTTTTCCGCTTCTTCTTTGTAAGGCTAAACTCCATTTTCTATATGAGCAAAGGATGTGCAGGTTTTCAGCCACAGTTGATAATCCTTTAAACATGTTCTGTTTTACAGAACAGAAAAATGACCAAGATATCCTGGGAACTTGATGGTGTGTTTTGTTACTATAGAATAGTAGTACGAAAAAAGAAGGATCAAGATGTTTTCGTGATGAAGTCATACTTTCTGTTGCTGCACATAGAGCTCTAGTGGAGAATTGGCGTTGGCAACAAATCACACTGACATTATATTCTTCCTCGGGTTTTTGTTTTGATCCTGCAATTCTTGCTCCTGCAGCTCATTTGGCCAGCTATTAAAAAAATAATAGTAACAGAGGGAGCATGCTATCTTGGGTCAGAATTAAATGAAGGTCCTGGTTCATTAGTAAAGAATAGTAACATAAGGAGTATGCTATTTAGCGTGAGGATTAGATGAAGTTCCTGATTCATCATTACTTTACTTGTGAGGTCAAATTAGTAGGAATTTTCAGGTTTGGAGGGCACAATACATACATTATGTTGAACTTGGATCAGTAAAAAGAATTGGTAAACTGAAGTGCAATCAAATGAACACGTATGTACATCGGTAAACTGGAGTGAAATCAAATGAACACGTATACACATCGGTAAACCGTGAAATTGGTACGCACTGCAAGCGCAACACATTTTTTGTGTGAAACTGAAACCACACACTTCAGAGAAGAAGATTCAGAATAGCACAGAACCACATGACGTGAGACGTTTATGAGCTCGGCTTCAGCAACAATCAGGCCTTCCTTGCCTGCATCTTGGAAGGTTAGCCATAATTCACAAGGTTATTCTAACTCGTCTCCAAATCGAAATTTTTACAAATCTGCACAATCAAGCAAAAATTGTGTATATAGTGCAGATCTGGGAGCAAGCACCTGGTATTCTGGTAATTGGGGACTTTGAGACGGGGGAGCTGGTGGTGCCGCTAATTTCCAGCGACGGGAGCTGAGAGGAGGCAGGCCCGGAGCAGCAGCCGACGACAGGATGATGGGGGAGCACCTCGAGGGCGTGGCCGAGCAGTTCCATGGCTCCCTCAGTAGGGAGTTGGCCGGCTGAAGAGCAGTGGAGGCAGAGGAGGAGGGGGAAAGAGGAGTTGGGGGATGGTGCGGCGCCGACGTCGTGTGCCTCTCCGGTGGTGGAAAGCCGCAGGGGT
>NC_041392.1:78222318-78226851 GCF_002162155.2 Triticum dicoccoides
GGCCGGCGGCCGGCGGCCGGCGGCGCGCGGCAGAGTGGAAGGGGGTGGCGGCGCGCTGGAGGTCGAGACGGGTCGTGCGTTTTCGCTCGCCGTACCGGTTCGTTTTTACATATTAGGAGGAGTGCGGGTTGAATTCTAAAAAACGGAGGGACTTTCCTGCAAAAACTTCGACGACGTACGACCAGAAGCAGTACCTGGTTTATTAGTAGGTAAAGATAAAGAGGTAAAGATAAAGATAAAGAGGTAAAGATAAAGAAGGAAAGAAGAGAAAGATTTTATTGGTGCAGCATGTTGGTATATGCTAATGGGCCGGCCCATTATGGCTCTGTTCGTCCTGTGATTTTCTTTTCGACAGAAAAGATCGGGAGAACGATAATAATAAAACTACCGAACGAAGAAACACCTGGGACGTACGAAAATTATCTAGGTCCCATCATAAACCAAAAAATTTAGAGAAACAATCCTCCCTTTAATATTAGGGAAAGATTATGACAGGTGGGTCCCATCTTTGTTGACGTGGCGTAACGGTTCATCACAAATGGCATTAGACAGTGGTTAGTGCCGAATTTACAAAATAGCCCCTGATGTTTTGCATAGACACCCTTCATTCATAATAGCAAAAAGCAATCAGCCCCCGATCTCGCCCATCTTGCTCATCCCCGCAGGCGCTCCCCGCCGGCCACTGCATGCGCTGCACTGCTGCTGCTCGCCTCGACGGCCACGCCCACACCGCTCCTCATCGGCCTCGCCCGCTCCCTCCACCTCCTTGCGGGTGGCGCCAGGCCAGCGCCGACCACACGCTGGAGTCCGAGGCGGCGCCCTCTGCAAGGCCGGCCCGCACGTCGAAGCAGCACTGCAGGTCACCATGGCGTGCCTCGAGGAGGAGTTCCACCAGCGCTTTACCAACGGTGAGGAGGAAGAGGCCAGCGGTAGCTCTGGCATCGCGCCCGCCACGGGCTACGAGCTAGCCAGGTCGAAGTCGGCGGCCACGATCGAGGCGCATGGGTCGACCGGAGAGACCACGACCACTCGGATCTAGCGAAGGAGACGAGGGGAGTGCTGGCCGACGAAGGCCGTGTGCTCCTGCTGCCCGCGTGGGACGGCAATGCTCCTCCTGGCCGCTGAAGACCGGCGAGGCAGCGAGCATTTGGGGGGCGGCTCGTGCTGCGTGCTCTGGTGGCACAACTTGTAGCAGAGAGAGAGAGAGAGGGTCAGGGGAGGAGAGGAGGGGCGGCGTCGTGAGCAGGTCTGCCGGCGGCGGGGCCAGTCAGCACGCACGAGGGAGAAGGGTGTGTTGGCTTTTTTGTTTGTTCAAGGAGGTGTTTTTGGCAAAACAAAACATCTAACAACATCTAGCCCGAACCGTTACGCCATGTCATAAAAAAGGGCCCACATGTCATAATCGAGGTTAAAATACCCAAAACAACGAATCAGTGCTTTCTGCAAAAGATTAAGCCTAGAATCAGTGTTTTCTAGTAGAAATTCGTAAGAGAGTGTTTTCTGCAAATCTATGCTTCGATGTGGTGGTTTTCTGCAATTCACTCTATTAAATAGGCTATATTTTTTCAGCAATGATGGCCTCTAGGGAAGAAGCAGGACAGTGACGCGTTGGTTGAAGTGCTCTGAAGGATCAAACAACTTCACACGTTTCATAGGAGCAATTAAGGCCATAATATCTCTCCGCTTTATCCATTCAGCACTCAATCTGAGTAGCGAAATGTACCCTTTTGGCTGTTCTTGTAGTTGAACTACTTCCTCCTTGGTATGTAATATTTTTTTCGAAGGGCCTAGGCCGTTCTTTCATTAGATAGAAAAAAGAGAGCAGTACAAAGGTAAAACAGTCTAGGCGGTCTAGAGCTGATTGCCAACAGAGTCAGAACTCCGAAAATACAGCGCATAAGCTGGCCTAGCTGGGCTCAAGGCAAAACAAGAAGATGCAGAGAAGAAATCAAAAAAGGTCACCGATATAACCCGCTGCTCTCCGGGCCCTGATATCTTCTCTAATTAAATCCAGCACCCTTTCAACGCTGCAGACCACATGCTAAAAAGTTCTCGCATTTCTTTCTTTCCAGATCCTCCAGTGGATGAGAATGATAATGGTGTCAAAATTGCGCCTGTCAGACTTGGGCATATCCTTCCGTGTTCTCAGCCACCAATCCTCAGTATTGGCATAGCTGTCATCCGGAACAAGAAAATACGCTCTCGTCCAGTCCCTGAACCTCCTCCAAACCTGCTGAGTGAACCGACAATGCACAAAAAGATGTGTGCAGTCTTGATGTGTCGAGATGCACAATGAACAGTTGCCATTAGAAGGCCAACCCCTCCTCTCCAAATTATTTGCGGTCAAGCACCTGCGATGAACAACGAGCCACATAAAGAATTTGCATTTTTGGGGTGCTTTGGATTTCCATATTGGCTTGTGGCAAGCAAAGTGCACATTCACAACAAAGAACATGTTATATCATTAGTAGAAAACATGGCTTTGGTCCAGGCCGAGGTGGCCCATTAGTCCCGGTTCAGACCAGAACCGGGACCCATGGGGCCATCTGTCCCGGTTCGTGAGGCCAGGGGCCTGCCGGGCCTCGTGGGGGCATTGGTCCCGGTTCGTCATGCCCCTTTGGTCCCGGTTGGTGGGACGAACCGGGACCAATGGGCCTCGCTCCTGGCCCACCACCATTGGTTCCGGTTGGTGGCTTGAACCGGGACCACATGCTTCCCTTTGGTACCGGTTCATGCCACGAACCAGGACCAATGAGGTGCCTATATATACCCACTCGCCGGCGAGCAGAGGACTCCACACTGCTCTGTTTTTTCTGGCCGGCGAGGGGAGAGCTTTGTGGTGCTCTAGCTCACCTCCTATGGACATGAGGTGTTTGATGAAATGCCCGAGCCACACTAGTTAAGCTTTCTCCTCTCGAAGCTCGACCTCAAAGCTCCATTTTCCTTGAGATTTGTCTAGGTTTAGCGGCCCGTCATGTCCCACTCCCGTCTTCACCGCCGTGGATCGCCCGCACTGATCTCATCGACGACACCACCATGGTGAGCCTCTTGTTCTTATCTTCTTTCTGAAAGAAAAAAATTCTTACTTTAGCTAGATAGATACTTGTCTAATTTTCTTACTTTTATTATTGCTTGTTATTATATAGTGCGATGGTTTTAGTATCCGCCCTCGTCGGCCCTCGTCCTAGCTATGATTCGGATGTGGTATATATATTATCTTTTTATAACTATTTGGTTCATTTATTGTTTATGACAATTATGCCGACCAACGTGACATAGATTTTATTTATCTAGGAGGTAGTTGAACCGGAAATTCCAACCGACCCTATTGCCGAGAGGTTAAATTTAGTTGAAGAAGAAAACAATTACTTGAAGGAAAAAATAAAAAAATTGAGGAGGACAAGATGATATTGGAGTTGCATGTTGCGGATGTCGTCGATGATCACAAGATCAAGATGGATGCAATGCGGTTGAAGATGAGAAAGATTAGAAAATATGCCATGCGTACCGAGGCTTGGTATCATTATGCCGTTGGATCAATTGTTACCTTGGTGGCGACTATGATCTCATTTGTTTTCGCATTGAAATGTTTTACATAGTTTCAATGTATGGTTTAATTAATTAGATGCTCTGGAGAGCTATATGTTGTTAGATGAGAACTATGTATGTACTTTGGTTTTAATGTGATGATGAACTTCTATTAATTTGGTCACTTAATTATCTATTCATGATGTTCTGTAATGGTTTTTGACACACTTAATTATATATAATGCACGTAGATGAACCGGCAATGGATGTACGGTGGCAGACATACCTTCGAGTACATTAAGGGCGTGCATGATTTTCTCGAAGTGGCTGAGGCAAACAAGCAGAATGGTTTTATGTGTTGTCCATGCCCTAAATGTGGGAATACGAAGTCTTACTCTGACCGGAAAATCCATCACACCCACCTGCTTTATAATGGTTTCATGTCACACTATAATGTTTGGACGAGGCATGAAGAAATAGGGGTTATGATGGAAGACGGTGAACAAGAAGAGGACGATGACAACTATGTGCCCCCTGAATACGGTGATGCTGCAACGGGGGAAGCTACATCATGCACATGCTATGTGGGTGAAATTATGATACCATGCCAACTTTCAACTTTTTCAGAGTTCATTTGAAATACTATGTGGCCCTCGTAATACCATTATTCAAATTTTAACTATTCAAATTTGAAAACTAATGGCACTAACAGAAAGTTTATAATTTTTTCTAAAACTAGTGGCACTAATAGAAAGTTTATTATTTTTCAGACCTAAAAGCAAAAGGAATTAAAAAGTAAAGTAAAAAACAAAAGAAAATAAATAATGCAAAAAACAAAACAAAAAAACTGGAAAAAAACTATTTTTATTGTAAAGCTAATCACAAACTTGTGATTCACACAAATTTCAAAGAATTCAAATTTTAACTATTCAAATTTGAAAACTAATGGCACTAACAGAAAGTTTATAATTTTTCTAAAACTAATGGCACTAACAGAAAGTTTAT
>NC_041392.1:78227249-78229467 GCF_002162155.2 Triticum dicoccoides
TGAAAACTAATGGCAGTAACAGAAAGTTTATAATTTTTCTAAAACTAATGGCACTAACACAAAGTTTATAATTTTGCTGACCTAAAAGCAAAAAAATTTAAAAAAGCAAAAATCAAAAGAAAATAAATAATGCAAAAAACAAAACAAAAAAGGAAAAAGCTATTTTTATAGTAAAGTTAATCACAAACTTGTGATTCACAGAAATTTCAAAGAATTCAAATTTTAACTATTCAAATTTGAAAACTGATGGCACTAACAGAAAGTTTACGATTTTTCTGAACTAAAAGCAAAACTAATTAAAAAAATAAAGCAAGAAATAAAAGAAAATAAATAATGCAAAAAACAAAACAAAAAAACTAGAAAAAAACAAAAAAAACTGCCACCTATTGGGCCACCACGACCTAAATACGACTAGAAACCCAACCTGGGCCAGGATTCAGGCCCGCAGAAGGCCCAATAGGCCCACAGACATCATAGTGTGAGATTAGGCCCGTAAGCCTGCATTTGAGAGGAGCTCGAGAGGGCAGCCGCAGTGGGGCTTATAAACCATTCCGAGCCCCTCTCAACTAGTGAGGTGGGACTAAACTTTTGGCCGCGGGCAGCGCAAGGCCTTTGGTCCTGGTTGGTGCCACCAACCGATACTAAAGGGGGCATTGGTCCCGGTTCGTGGCACCAACCGGGACCAATGCTCCTCGCCCCTGGCCCATGACCATTAGTCCCGGTTTGTGCCACAAACCGGGACTAAAGGGTTGGTCCTCGTTGCGGGCAAAGTTTAGTCCCACCTCGCCATCCGAGGGGGGCTCACACCGGTTTATAAGCCCTTCCCTCTATGCCTTGTTGAGCTCCTCTCAAAGTGAAAATAGATGCCGTAATAGAGAAAAGATTAACCTAAATTCAGAGTGAATTTCTCTGAAATTCATAGCAATTTACTATGAATTTAGGTTGAATTTTCTCTATAAGCGCATCTATTCTCATTTTTTAGTAAGTTAATCACAAACTCGTGATTCACACAAATTTCAAAGAATTCAAATTTTAACTATTCAAATTTGAAAACTAATGGCATTAATAGAAAGTTTATAATTTTGCTAAACTAAAAGCAAAAAGAATTAAAAATTAAAGCAAAAAACAAAAAAAAAATGCAAAAAACAAATCAAAAAAATAAGAACAAAACTATTTTTATAGTAAAGTTAATCACAAACTTGTGATTCACACAAATTTCAAACAATTCAAATTTTAACTATTCAAATTTGAAAACTAATGGCACTAACAAAAAGTTTATAATTTTTCTAAAACTAATGGCACTAACAGAAAGTTTATAATTTTGCTGACCTAAAAGCAAAAAGAATTAAAAAATAAAGCAAAAAATAAAAGAAAATAAATAATGCAGAAAACAAAACAAAAAAACTGGAAAAAACTATTTTTCTAGTAAAGTTAATCACAAACTTGTGATTCACATAAATTTCAAAGAATTCTAATTTTAACTATTCAAATTTGAAAACTAATGGCACTAACAGAAAGTTTATAATTTTTCTAAAACTAAAAGCAACAAGAATAATAAAATAAAGCAAGAATCAAAAGAAAATAAATAATTCAAAAAACAAAACAAATACTCGAAAAAATAAAAATGCCACCTATTGGGCCACACGGCCTGCATACGACTAGAAACCCATCTGTACATGGGACATGATGCAGGCCCGCTGGCCCAATAGGCCCAACAAGGCAGTGAGAAGGGTAGGCAAGTACTGCCTGCATATTAGAGAGGAGCTCAGCACCTGAGCCGCAACGCAGCTTATAAACAGGTGGTGAGCTCTCTCAGCTAGCGAGGTGGGACTAAACTTCCCACTGCACCGCGCCAGCGCAAGGCCTTTGGTCCCGGTTGGTGGGGCCGCCGCTTCCCGCCCTTTGGGCTGCTGAAAAAAGGCCTTTCGTCCCGGTTGGTGCCACCAACCGGGACAAATGCCCACCTTTAGTCCCGGTTGGTGCCACGAACTGGGACTAAAGGCTTTGATATATAAGTTCACACTTAGGAAATTTTCACTCTCATCTTGCAGTTGCCGCCCCGACGACACCGACGCCGCCCGCCGCCCCCGTCGTCGCCTTCGCTGTCGTCCGTGCCCGTCGTTGCCCTCGCCCTCGCCCTCGTCGTCGCTCGCCGTTGCCCACGCCCTTTCCGTCGCCCGCACCCCTGCCCCGTCGCGCGCCCGCACCCTCGCCCCTG
>NC_041392.1:78230008-78237042 GCF_002162155.2 Triticum dicoccoides
CCCCTGCCCTGTCGCCCGCCGTTGCCCACGCCCTCGCCATCGCCCGCGCCCTGCCCCGATCCCGTCGTCGCGCCGTCGCCCTGCCTCGCCCTTCGTCGTCGTTGCCCCCTACCCGAGCGCGCACCCACTGCCCCGTCGCCATCCTCGCCGCCGACCCCGCGGTCCTCCTCACCTTGGTCCGGCCGGCGCCCTCCCTAGCATTTTTTATATATATGCTTGTTTTTTTTCATATATATGCTTGTTTTATATATATATATGATGATATATATGCTTGTTATCATAATTGTTTTTGTTCATATATATATATATGTAATGATTTTTTTATAGAATATGATATTTTTTCATAGATGATCACATATATGATGTATGCACGGATGTGGATGAAATATGATGTTTTTTGTTCATAGAACATGATGTTTTTTATTCACAGATTTTTTTGTTCATGAGAGAGGCGGGACGTCGAGGGATCATAGATGTATTTTTTCAGAATTTTCTATCGTGCATAGACGGATTTTAGACCACGGGAGCACCCCCTCCCTATCGTTGCAGAAGTTGCTAAGTGATATTAAGAAGGAAGAAGAAGAAAAAGAAGGATAGGAAAAAAGAAAATAAGAAGAGGAAGAAAGAATAAGAAGAGAGGAAGAAGAGGAGAAATAAATAAGAAGAGGAAAAAAGAAGAAAAAATAGAGGAGAAGAAGAAAAGGTAGAAAAAATTTCTACTTTTTCTTCTTCTCCTCTATTCCTTTCTTCTTTTTTTCCTTCGATCTTCTCCTCTTTTTATTTCTTCTTCGTTTTCTTATTTTTTATTGGGTCTGTCGTCGTCGATATACCCCTCCCGATAACGTCAACACGTGAGGGGGGGGGGTCGATATACCCCTTCCCCGATAATATTATTTTCCAATGTACGTATGTCGTGTCGATATAAACTCCCGATAACTTCAACACGTGGGGGGGGGGTCGATATACCCCCTCCCGATAACTTCAACACATGGGGGAGGGGGTTGATATACCCCCTCTCGATAACTTCAACACGAGGGGGGTCGATATACCCCCTCCCGATAACTTCAACACGTGGGGGGGGGGTCGATATACCCCCTCCTCGATAATATTATTTTCCCATGTACATATGTCGTCATTGTCGATATAAACCCCTCCCGATAATTATATCTGTCCGACAAGTTCTCGTATATCTATCCGACACTACCGGCTACATATATACAATAATTATCTCTTACAAATATAATCATACGGACTCATGGTCCACATAGTATTCTCCGTCTTCAGCGATCACGTGGTCAAGAAAGAATGCCGCCAATTCCTCTTGAATTGCTCGCATGCGAGCTGGTGCTAGGAGTTCATCCCGCTTCCGAAACATCTAATTTGAAGAAGGGGGTCAATACATATATATGAATGAATGAAACTCAACACAAATGATGGTAATAAAATAAAATTGTGAATGTTGTTATTTACGTACTTCATATTGTTCGTTAGTGTAGCCCCGCTCACAGGTTGTGTGGCGGATGGACTCGCAAACGAAGTATCCACAGAAATCATTCCCTTGTTCCTGCCACAACCACTTTACAAGAAATAGAGGTCAATCAAACTGATAAGCAAGAATGCCAAATGGTATTGATGAAACTAGCGCTTGAATCAATAGGAGATGCACGGAACATGCTACTATAGTACTTACTTTCGGGTGTCTAAGTTGCAGCTTCTTCGGGAGTCCTGGAGCTTTTTTGGAGAATTTTTTCCAAACCCTGCCAGACAAAGAAAATAATTACTTGATATATCAGGAAATGAACAAAGTTGTTGATATGGTGGATAATGATCGATTTAACTTCTCGAGCATTTGAGTCATGTCCACATAGTCCTGCGGATCTTTTCGTCTTGAGTCTAAGACGGTTACTAGTCCCTGCTCAAGCTTAATCTCTAGGAGAATATAGTGGAAACTGCACACGCATGCATAACTCATCAATTACATTACTATAACCTTGACTAATATATAAGGGAAACCGAATACGCACAAGACAGTAACACTCACTTGAAGTTGTAAGGAAAGAGTATTATATCTTTGTTTTCATTTATTACCAACGATCATAGCAAGTTGGCCTCGGTATCTGTGGCATGAAATTTAATCTAAGTTGCATCTATGAGATATGTGTTAATGAACCCAATATCACTGACTTGTCTTTTCTTCAATTCGGCGATCTTCAATCTGCATAATATAGTGAGGATGATTATAAATACATGCAATGAAAGAGCTGAGCTATATAGAGAGACTTAATGACAGAATTAGTACTACTTACAGACAGTAGCAGGTGACCGTTGTTTTATCGAGGGCCAATTGATTGAAAAACTAAAAGAACTCCTCAAATGGAACAGGCAACAGTTCAATTCCAACGAGGTCATGCTCCTTTTTAACTTTCACATACAAAGTACTCCTTCCCCCAGAGTCTCTGCAGATTTTCAAGTACCAATCATGCAATCTTCGCATCATCGTTGATAGAGATCTTTCATCTTTGACGAGAGGCTTCCCGTACTCGTATCTTTGTATCTGCACCTCCATGAAATCATAATGTACATCATCAGGCAGGTAGTCGCCAAGATTGCTATAACCGGGCACCATCCTCGGATCATTAGCGACGTTGTCGCTAGGCACCTTGAGCGGGGGGCACGATTGCTTCGCTTGTTCACTGAGCTGGTCAATTTGTTTCCCAGCTCGTCGTTCTTTCAGCCTTTGATCACTGACAGTACTTCCCGACCGCTCCGCTTCGGCAAATTCCTTTCCAATAATGCGCTCATAGTTTCCTTTCGGCGGAGACTTGGGTGGTTTTATTAGGGCAGCCAGAGTGCGCTTCGCTTTCACCGGATCTACCTTCTCCTCCGAAGGTGGATCTTTCTTTGCTTTCACTCCTTCAAAGAAGTTCCTCACTTCTTCTCGCGCGATCTTGGCATTCTCCTCCGGGGTCCTCTTTATGGTAACTTCTCTGGAGTCTTCAGAGAAGGACCGAATCTGTATGTCCTCCCGCCTCTGGCTGTACTGCTAGACATCGGCAGAGCAGACAGAGCGGTTGTCTTCTTTACTTGCTTACGAGGCGGAGGAGAAGGACTACGACGCGCCGGAGCAGCCGGAGCGGTGGCAGGTCTCTTCCGCCCTTGCTAACGAGGCAGAGAAGGAGGAGGCTGGCTGCTCGGGCACGTCGGCGCAGGCGGAGAAGGAGGCGGAGTGCCGCCACGTGCCGGAAAAGGAGCCGGTCGAGTGCCCTGATCGTCACTCGCCAGAGGAGGAGGCGGTGAAGGAGGCGGAGTGCCCTGACTCACCGGAGGAGGAGGTGGTGGAGGAGGCGGAGTGCCCTGACTTGCCGAAGGAGGAGGAGGAGGCGGAGGCGTCCAGTTCGGAAGGTTGATGAGCTCCTTCTGCCATAGGCATGGAGTCTTTAGAGCAGAACCCAGCCTAGTCTCCCCTTCACCGGTAGGGTGGTCAAGCTGGAGGTCCTCAAATCCCTCCGTTATTTCATCCACCATCACCCTAGCATATCATTCTGGAATCGGCCGGCAGTGCAAAGTTGCGCTGGGTTCAGTAGGATAAACAGAGCCAACAGCCGCCTTGACCTTCAAATTCATCCATTGCGTCATAAGGTGGCAATTTTGAGATTCCATGATAGCATCCACGGGATAGCTGGCAGGAGCCGTCAAGGCATGCTCCGGCTGAAGCAGCTCGGTGGAAGCCACGCTGCTTCTCCGCTGAGATGGCGGGGTAGCTTCGGGGGAAGCTTCGGCAGTATGTTTGCTGCGATTTGCTTCTCGTTCCTCTATCGCTTGTACCCTTGCTTGCAGCGCCTGCATTTGGGTCTGCTGCATTTTTTTCCTCCTCTCCTGGGATTTGTAACCGCCTGCGTCCGGAAACCCAACCTTCCACGGAATGGAGCCTGGCATGCCTCGTGTCCGTCCAGGGTGCTCAGGATTCCCGAGGGCCATTGTGAGCTTGTCGTTCTCTCTGTCTGGAAAGAACGTCCCTTGCTGCACTGCTTCGATATACTGGTGAAGCTTCCTGACTGGTATGTCCATTTGATCGTTCATCCAAATGCACTTCCCTGTTACAGGGTCCAAGGTTCCGCCAGCCCGGAAGAGCCAAGTCCGGCAACAGTCTGGCCAGTTAATTGTCTCTGGTTCGATCCCTTTATCAACCAGATCATTCTCAGTCTTGGCCCACTTAGGCCGGGCTACGAGGTAGCCACCTGACCCCGTGCGATGGTGATGCTTCTTCTTCGCAGCATTTTGCTTGTTTATCGTCGACATCTTCTTACTCTTTTCTGATGTCTTGTGGGCCACAAATGCGGGCCAGTGATCTCTGATCTTCTCATATCTGCCCTTGAATTCTGGTGTTTCTTTATTTTTGAAAAACTTATTCAGCTCTTTCTTCCACCTCCTGAATAGTTCTGCCATCCTCTTAAGAGCAAAAGACTTGATTAATTGCTCTTTAACTGGCTTCTCTGGATCATCCTCTGGCGGTAGGGTGAAATTTGACTTCAGCTCAGTCCAAAGATCATTTTTCTGCATATCATTGACATAAGACACCTCAGGGCCTTTTGTAGCCGGCTTTAACCATTGCTGGATGCTGATCGGGATCTTGTCCCTAACCAAAACCCCGCACTGAGCAACAAATGTGCTCTTTGTCCGGAGGGGTTCAATCGGTTGGCCGTCGGGCGCGATTGCTATGATCCCAAACTTTTCATCCGAGCTCAACTTTTTCTTCGGGCCTCGTCTCTTTACCGAAGTTGTGCTCGATCCGAAGGGCTAGAAAAAAGAACAAAGACTTAATTAATATGTGTACATACCAAAACAATGAATGCATCAATTAGCTAGTCAGCAGAAGCTTAACTAATATATATACCTGGCCGGACTCGGTTCGGTCACCGGAGACGTCATCACGGTCTCCTTCTTGCATCGGCATTAGGTCACCAGAGCCATCATAATCATAGCCAGCTGCTTCCAAACCATCGGTGTCGTTGAGAAACAACGAGCAGACGGCATCACTTCCTTGTGCAATTATGTCCCCCAACAACTCTTCTTGTACTTCGTCTCGGGCGGTGTCCATAGTTTCTACAAATATTGACAACATGGCAATTATTATTCAAACATGACAGATGGATATATTATTCAAATATTGACAACAAATATTGACGCTGCTTCTCTAGGGTTTGGGGTGGCCTCGACGCTGCTTCTCTAGGGTTTGGGGTGGCCTCGACAACACTTCAAGGATAAGAAAAGAAGAGGAAGAAGAAAAAAGAGAGGAGAAGAAAGAATAGAGGAGTAAGAACTCCTCTATTCAATCTTCTCCTCTATTCCTTTCTTCTTCTCCTCTTTTTTTCTTTTTTTCATAGCATTATTTCCATGTATATATGTATGTGGCTATGTATGTATAGATGGATAGCATTTTTTTTCATGTATGCATGTCATTGTCAATATACCCCCTCCCCGTTAACTTCGACAGGAGGGGGGTCGATATAACCCTCGCCGATAACTTTGACATGAGGGGGGGGGGTCGATATACCCCCTCCCTGATAACTTCGACATGAGGGGGGTCGAGAACTAGTTTAGGGGGTCGAGGGTTGAGAACTAGTGGTCAAGGGTCGAGAACGTCGGACATTCATGAGAGAGGCGAGGAAGAAGGGGAAGAAGAGGGAGAAGAAGAGGAGAGGAAGAAGAGGAAGTCTTCTCCTCTATTCATTCTTCTCTTCTTTTTTCTTCTTCTTCCTATATGTATTAGTTTTTTTATTTAGGTTGTTAATTAGTAGATATTAATTTTGTTCATATATGTATGGATGCATGTGATATGTATGTATGTATCGGGTATGTCGTTGTCGATATACCCCCTACCCGATAACTTCGACATGAGGGGGTCAAGAGGGGGTCTAGGGTCGCCGAGGGGTCAAGGGTCGTCGAACATGATTCTTCTCCTCTATTCTTTCTTCTCCTCTTTTTTTCTTCTTCTTCCTCTTTTTTTATCGGGAACGAGGGTCGTCGAGGGTCGCCGAGCGGTAGAGGAAACCCTAAATAGCAAGTATCGTGGGTGTGAGATACATGTGGCCGTCGGTGTCGGACACTACATCCACATCCCACAAGTGACGTGGGCGTAGAAGCCCGCGTCACTTGTGGGACGTGGATGTACTGTCCGACACCGACGGCCACATGTATCTCACACCGACAATACTTGCTATTTAGGGTTTCCTCTACCACTCGGTGACCCTGACCCTCGACGACCCTCGTTCCCGATAAAATAAAGAGGAAGAAGAAGAAAAAAAAGAGAAGAAGAATTCTCCTTTTTTCTCCTTTTTTCCTCTTCTTATTTATTTCTTCTCTTCTTCCTCTCCTCTTCTTTCTTTCTTCCTCTTCTTATTTTCTTCTTTCATATCCTTCTTTTTCTTCTAAATTTTAGCATATTCTAAATTTTCTTCTAACTTTCTATATATGAACAAAAAACTTTCTATGAACAAAAAACTTTCTATATATATATGAACAAAATTTCTATGAACAAAATTTTCTTCTTTCTTCCTCTTCTTTCTATGAACCAGAAAAATTACATATATGGAAAAATATTAATACACATATGAACAAAAAAAATACATATATGAACAAAAACATGCTCTGAACAATTTTTTATAAATTTTGAACATATACATACACATAGCCACATACATACACATATACATTATATATATGAACAAAAAAATTAAACTAATAAAAATGAAGGGCGCGTAGGGGCGGCGGCACAGCAGGGCAGGGGAGGCGCGCGGCGGGGCGGCGTGCGACGGCAGCGAAGGGCAGGGGCGGCGCGCGGCGGCCGCGCAGGGCAAAGGCGGCGCAGGGCGGCAGCGCGCGAAGGGCAGGGGCGGCGGCGACGGCGGCCAATACAAGGGGAGGAGCAGGGGAACGGGCGGCGCTCACAGCGAGGTGGCGTCGGTGACGAGGAAGGCTCGGGGACGGCGGACGGTGAAGGCGCGCTCGGGGGCGAGGGCAGGGGCGCGCGGGCT
>NC_041392.1:78237190-78243939 GCF_002162155.2 Triticum dicoccoides
GCGGGAAGCGGCGGCCTTTGGTCCCGGTTGGTGGCACCAACCGGGACTAATGGAGGGCATTGGTCACGGTTCGTGGCACCAACCGTGACCAATGCCCCCTTTAGTCCCGGTTGGTGCCACCAACCGGGACCAAAGGCTTTGTGCTGCTGCGGCGTCGAAAGTTTAGTCCCACCTCGCTAGTTGAGAGGGGTGCGCAGTGGTTTATAAGCCCCACTGCCGCACCCCTCTCGAGCTTCTCTCCATTGCAGGCTTACAAGCCTAATTGTCACTGCTATGCCTGTGGGCCTACTGGGCCTCATGCTGGCCTGAATCCTGGCCCTTGGATGGGTTTCTAGTCGTATTCAGGCCGTGGGGGGCCAGTAGGTGGCATTTTTTTTGTTTTTTTGTTGCTTTATTTGTTTTATTTTATTTTGGTTTTTGATTTATTTTTTAATTCTTTATGCTTTTAGTTTTAGAAAAATTATAAACTTTTTGTTAATGCCATTTGTTTTCAAATTTGAAAACACTTTTTTTGTTTTTTGTTTTCTTTGTTGCTTTATTTATTTTATTTTGTTTCTACTTACAACAAAATACTTATTGTTGCTATTTTTTCCAGTTTTTTGTTTTGTTTTCTGCATTATTTATTTTATTTTGTTTTTTGCTTTATTTTTTTTATTCTTTTTGCTTTTAGTTTTAGAAAAATTATAAACTTTTTGTTAGTGCCATTAGTTTTCAAATTTGAAAACACTTTTCTATTTTTTTGTTTTCTTTGTTGCTTTATTTATTTTATTTTGTGATTAACTTTACTATAAAAATAGTTTTTTTTCCTGTTTTTTTGATTTGTTTTTTGCATTATTTATTTTCTTTTGTTTTTTGCTTTAATTTTTAATTCTGTTTGCTTTTAGGTTAGCAAAATTATAAACTTTCTATTAGTGCCATTAGTCTTAGAAAAATTATAAACTTTCTGTTAGTGCCATTAGTTTTCAAATTTGAATAGTTAAAATTTAAATTCTTTGAAATTTGTGTGAATCACAAGTTTGTGATTAACTTACTAAAAAAATGAGAATAGATGCGCTTATAGAGAAAATTCAACCTAAATTCATAGTAAATTTCTATGAATTTCAGAGAAATTCACTATGAATTTAGGTTAAACTTTTCTCTATTAGGGCATCTATTTTCACTTTGAGAGGAGCTCAACAAGGCAGAAAGGGAAGGGCTTATAAACCGGTGTGAGCCCCCTTCGGTTGGCGAGGTGGGACTAAATTCTGCCCGCAACGAGGACCAACCCTTTAGTCCCGGTTTGTGGCACAAACCGGGACTAATGGTCATGGGCCAGGGGCGAGGAGCAAAATTATAAACTTTCTGTTAGTGCCATTAGTTTTAGAAAAATTATAAACTTTCTGTTAGTGCCATTAGTTTTCAAATTTGAATAGTTAAAATTTGAATTCTTTGAAATTTGTTTGAATCACAAGTTTGTGATTAACTTCACTTTTTCCAGTTTTTTTTTTGTTTTTTGCATTATTTATTTTCTTTTGTTTTTTGCATTTTTTAATTCTATTTTGCTTTTAGGTCAGAAAAATTATAAACTTTCTGTTAGTGCCATCAGTTTTAGAAAAAAAATATAAACTTTCTGTTAGTGCCATTAGTTTTCAAATTTGAATAATGGTATTACGAGGGCCGAACCATAAGACATTAAAGCATTTCAAATGAACTCTGAAAAAGTTGAAAGTTGACATGGTATCATAATTTCACCCACATAGCATGTGCATGTACAAAATGGACAATGGTAGCATGTTCGTGTGTTACAAAGTTGGCATGGTATCATCATAATAGTTGCAGGAGAAAGTCTTCACTTTTTCTTCGCTTGTGTCATTTGCTTCTTGCGCCATAACCATGGATAATCTTCATCGTTTATCAGGATGCTTGGGTCAGCCTTGACATTGAAGGGAGGAATTTCATGAAACTTTTCATAATCTTCAGACATGTCTGTCTTGCCGTCCACTCCCAGGATGTCCCTTTTTCCAGAAAGAACTATGTGGCGCTTTGGCTCATTGTATGATGTATTCGCTTCCTTATCTTTTCTTTTTCTCGGTTTGGTAGACATGTCCTTCACATAGATAACCTGTGCCACATCATTGGCTAGGACGAACGGTTCGTTAGTGTACCCAAGATTTTTCAGATCCACTGTTGTCATTCCGTACTGCGAGTCTACCTGTACCCCGCCACCTGACAGATTGACCCATTTGCACTTAAACAAAGGGACCTTAAAATCAGTTCCTTAGTCAAGTTCCCATATGTCCACTATGTAACCATAATATGTGTCCTTTCCGCTCTTGGTTGCTGCATCAAAGCGGACACCGCTGTTTTGGTTGGTGCTCTTTTGATCTTGGGCGATCGTGTAAAATGTATTCCCATTTATCTCGTATCCTTTGTAAGTCAATACAGTCAAAGATGGTCCCCTGGACAACAAGTACAACTCATCACAAACAGTGTTGTCACCTCCGAGACATGTTTCCAACCAACTGCTGAAAGTCCTGACGTGTTCACATGTAATCCAGTCGTCGCACTACTCCGGGTGTTTGGAGCGCAGATTGTTCTTGTGTTCATCGACATACGGGGTCACCAAGGTAGAGTTCTGTAGAACTGTGTAGTGTGTTTGAGACCAAGAATATCCGTCCCTGCATATTATTGAGTCTCTTCCAAGAGTGCCTTTTCCAGTCAGTCTCCCCTCATACTGCGATTTAGGGAGACCTATCTTCTTAAGGCCAGGAATGAAGTCAACACAAAACCCGATAACATCCTCTGTTTGATGGCCCATAGAGATGCTTCCTTCTGGCCTAGCGCGGTTACGGACATATTTCTTTAGGACTCCCATGAACCTCTCAAAGGGGAACATATTGTGTAGAAATACGGGCCCCAGGATGACAATCTCGTCGACTAGATGAACTAGGACGTGCGTCATGATATTGAAGAAGGATGGTGGGAACACCAACTCGAAACTGACAAGACATTGCGCCACATCACTCCTTAGCCTTGGTACGATTTCTGGATTGATCACCTTCTGAGAGATTGCATTGAGGAATGCACATAGCTTCACAATGGCTAATCGGACGTTTTCCGGTAGAAGCCCCCTCAATGCAACCGAAAGCAGTTGCGTCATAATCATGTGGCAGTCATGAGACTTTAGGTTCTGAAACTTTTTCTCTGGCATATTTATTATTCCCTTTATATTCGATGAGAAACCAGTCGTGACCTTCATACTAAGCAGGCATTCAAAGAAGATTTCTTTCTCTTCTTTCGTAAGGGCGTAGCTGGCAGGACCTTTATACTGCTTCGGAGGCATGCCGTCTTTTTCGTGCAAACGTTGCAGGTCCTCCCATGCCTCAGGTGTATCTTTTTTCTTCCCATACACACCCAAGAAGCCTAGAAGGTTCACGCAAAGGTTCTTCGTCACGTGCATTACGTCGATTGAAGAGCGGACCTCTAGGTCTTTCCAGTAGGGTAGGTCCCAAAATATAGATTTCTTCTTCCACATGGGTGCGTGTCCCTCAGCGTCATTCGGAACAGCTAGTCCAGCAGGACCCTTTTCAAAGATTACGTGTAAATCATTGACCATAGCAAGTACGTGATCACCGGTACGCATGGCGGGCTTCTTCCGGTGATCTGCCTCGCCTTTGAAATGCTTGCCTTTCTTTCGACATTGATGGTTGGTCGGAAGAAATCGACGATGGCCCAGGTACACATTCTTCCTGTATTTGTCCAGGTATATACTTTCAGTGTCATCTAAACAGTGCGTGCATGCGTGGTATCCTTTGTTTGTCTGTCCTGAAAGGTTACTGAGAGAGGGCCAATCGTTGATGGTCACGAACAGCAACGCCTTAAGGTTATATTCCTCCTGTCTGTGCTCATCCCACGTACGTACACCGTTTCCATTCCACAGCTGTAAAAGTTCTTCAACTAATGGCCTTAGGTACACATCAATGTCGTTGCCGGGTTGCTTAGGGCCTTGGATGAGAAATGGCATCATAATGAACTTCCGCTTCATGCACATCCAAGGAGGAAGGTTATACATACATAGAGTCACGGGCCAGGTGCTGTGATTGCTGCTCTGCTCCCCGAAAGGATTAATGCCATCCGCGCTTAAAGCAAACCATACATTCCTTGGGTCCTTTGCAAACTCATCCCAGTACTTTCTCTCGATTTTTCTCCACTACGACCCGTCAGCGGGTGCTCTCAACTTCCCATCTTTCTTTCGGTTCTCACTGTGCCATCGCATCAACTTGGCATGCTCTTCGTTTCTGAATAGACGTTTCAACCGTGGTATTATAGGAGCATACCACATCACCTTCGTAGGAACCCTCTTCCTGGGGGGGGGGGGGCTCGCCGTCAACATCATCAGGGTTATCTCGTCTGATCTTATACCGCAGTGCACCGCATACCGGGCATGCGTTCAGATCCTTGTATGCACCGCGGTAGAGGATGCAGTCATTAGGGCATGCATGTATCTTCTCCACCTCCAATCCTAGAGGGCATACGACCTTCTTTGCTGCGTATGTACTGTCGGGCAATTCGTTATCCTTTGGAAGCTTCTTCTTCAATATTTTCAGTAGCTTCTCAAATCCTTTGTCAGCCACAGCATTCTCTTCCTTCCACTGCAGCAATTCCAGTACGGTACCGAGCTTTGTGTTGCCATCTTCGCAATTGGGGTACAACCCTTTTTTGTGATCCTCTAACATGCGATCGAACTTCAGATTCTCCTTTTGACTTTCACATTGCGTCCTTGCATCGACAATGACCCGACGGAGATCATCATCATCGGGCACATCGTCTGGTTCCTCTTGATCTTCAGCAGCTTCACCCGTTGCAGCATCATTGGGCACATCGTCTGGTTCCTCTAGATCTTCACCAGCTCCCCCCGTTGCAGCATCACCGTATTCAGGGGGCACATAGTTGTGATCGTACTCTTCTTCTTCGCCGTCTTCCATCATAACCCCTATTTCTCCGTGCCTCGTCCAAACATTATAGTGTGGCATGAAACCCTTGTAAAGCAGGTGGGAGTGAAGGATTTTCCGGTTAGAGTAAGACCTCGTATTCCCACATTCAGTGCATGGACAACACATAAAACCATTCTGCTTGTCTGCCTCAGCCGCATCGAGAAACTCATGCACACCCTTAATGTACTCGCAGGTGTGTCTGTCACCGTACATCCATTGCCGGTTCATCTGCGTGCATTATATATAATTAAGTGTCCAAATTAATAGAAGTTCATCATCACATTAAAACCAAAGTGCATACATAGTTCTCATCTAACAACATATAGCTCTCCAGAGCATCTAATTAATTAAACCATACATTGAAACTATGTAAAACATTTCAATGCGAAAACAAATGCGATCATAATCGCAACCAAGGTAACAATTGATCCAACGGCATAATGATACCAAGCCTCGGTATGAATGGCATATTTTCTAATCTTTCTAATCTTCAAGCGCATTGCATCCATCTTGATCTTGTGATCATCGACGACATCCGCAACATGCAACTCCAATATCATCTTCTCCTCCTCAATTTTTTTATTTTTTCCTTCAACAAATTGTTTTCTTCTTCAACAAAATTTAACCTCTCGACAATAGGGTCGGTTGGCATTTCCGATTCACATACATCCTACATAAATAAAATCTATGTCACGTTGGTCGGCATAATTTTCATAAACAATAAATGAACCAATAGTTATAAAGATAATATATATACCACATCCGAATCATAGACAGGACGAGGGCCGACGGGGGCGGATACCAAAACCATCGCACTATATAAGATGCAATAATAAAAGTAAGAAAATAATACAAGTATCTATGTAAACATACAAGTAAGAATATTTTTCCTTTCAGAAAGAAGATAAGAACAAGAGGCTCACCACAGTGGTGCCGGCGATGAGCTCGGCGCGGGTGATCGACGGCGGTGAAGACGGGGACAGGGCGTGACGGACCGCTAAACCTAGACAAATATTATGAAAAATGGAGCTTGGAAGTCGAGCTTGGAGAGGAGAAAGCTTAAGTAGTGTGGCTCGGGCATTCCATGGAACACCTTGTGTGCATAGGAGGTGAGCTAGAGCACCACCAAGCCCTCTCCCCCTCGGCCAGAAAAAAACAGAGCAGTGTGCTCTGCTCTTACGCGAGGGGGTATATATAGGCGCTTCATTGGTCCCGGTTGGTGGCATGAACCGGGACTAAAGGGGAGCCTTTGGTCCCGGTTCAAGCCACCAACCGGGACCAATGGTGGTGGGCCAGGAGCGAGGCCCATTGGTCCCGGTTCGTCCCACCAACTGGGACCAAAAGGTCTAGATGAACCGGGACCAATGGCCCACGTGGCCCGGCCGGCCCCCTAGGCTCACGAACCGGGACCAATGCCCCCATTGGTCCCGGTTCTGGACTGAACCGGGACTAATGGGCTGACCCGGCCTAGACCAAAGCCCTATTTTCTACTAGTGATACCCCCTCCCCGATAATATTATTTTCCCATGTACGTATGTCGTGTCGATATAAACTCCCGATAACTTCAACACATGGGGGGGGGGGTTGATATACCCCCTCCCGATAACTTCAACACGAGGGAGGGGTCAATATACCCCGTGTCCCAATAACTTCAACACGAGGGGGGGTTCGACCTACACCCTCCACGATAACATTATTTTCCCATGTATGTATGTCGTCGTTGTCGATATAACCCCCTCCCGGATAACTTCGACCATGATAAATTATACCACGGGA
>NC_041392.1:78244294-78256022 GCF_002162155.2 Triticum dicoccoides
TCGACCAAAACTCTCGAGGACACCCAAACCCTAGAAAAAAACGATGTCGGTCTCCTACCCCCTCCCGCCGCGCCCCTACCCTTGAAGCGTTGCCGAGGCCACCCCAAACCCGGAATAAGCTAGGTCTACATTTGCCACTAATATATCCACATGCTGTCATGTTTGTGTAATAATTGCCATGTTGTAATATTTGCAGAAACAATGGAGTTCGGACGAGACGAGGAACAAGAACAGGTGTTGGGGGACATAATCTTAGCCAGAGGTGATGTCATGTCGTATCTTAACGGTAATGATGGTCTGGAAGCAGAACAGGGTGAAGAAGAAGCAGGGTACGGTGATGGAAGAATGGAGGAGGAAACACATGATTATGATGGCTCCGGTGACCCAATGCTGGTGCAAGAAGGAGCCCGTGATGACGGCTCCGGTGACCGAACAGAGTCCGGCCAGGTAAATATATTAGTTAAGCCTGTGATGACTAGCTAATTGATGCATTCATTGTTTTGGTATGTACACATATTAATTAACTCTCGTCTAATTCTTCTTTTTTCTAGCCCTCCGGACCGAGCACAACTTCGGTAAAGAGATGAGGCCCAAAGAAAAAGTTGCGCTCGGATGAAAGGTTTGAGATCACAGAAATCGCGCGCGATGGCATGTCGGTTGAACCCATCCGGACAAAGGAAGCATTTTCTGCTCAGTGCGGGGTTCTTGTTAGGGACAAGATCCCGATCAGCATCGAGCAATGGTATAAGCGTAAGAACGAAGACCCTGAGGTGTCTTATGTCAATGATATGCAGAAAGATGATCTTTGGACTGAGCTGAAGGCAAATTTCACCCTACCGCCAGAGGTGGATCCGGAGAAGCCAGTTAAAGAGCAATTAATCAAGTCTCATGCTCTTAAGAAGATGCCAGAGCTATTCAGGAGGTGGAAGAATGAGCTGAAAACGTTTGTCGACAACGAAGAGACACCATAGTTCATCGGCAGATATGAGAAGATCAGAGATCACAGGCCCGCATTTGTGGCCTACAAGACATCGGAAAAGAGTAAGAAGATGTAGGCGACAAAGAAGAAAAATGCTGCAAAGAAGAACCTTCACCATCGCACGGGGTCAGGTGGCCACCTCAAAGCCCAGCCTAAGTGGGCCAAGGCTGAGAATGATCTGCTTGACAAAGGGATCGAACCAGAGACAATGAACTGGCCAGACCGTTGCCGGACTTGGTTCTTCGGGGCTGGCGGAACCGTGGACCTTGTATCAGGGAAATGTGTTTGGACGGACGAGAAAATGAACATACCAGTCAAGAAGCTAAAGAACTATATCGATGCAGCACAGCAAGGGACGTTCGTTCCAGACAGAGAGAACGACGAGCTCACAATGGCCCTCGGGAATCCTGAGCACCCTGGACGGACACAAGGCACGCCAGGCTCCATTCCGTGGAGGGCTGGTTTTTCGGACGCATGCGGTTACAAATGCCAGGAGAGGAGGAAAAAAGTGCAGCAGACCCAAATGCAGGCGCTGCACGCGAGGGTACAAGCGATAGAGGAACGAGAAGCAAATCGCAGCAAATGAACTACCGAAGCTTCCCCCGAAGCTACCCCACCATCTCAGCGGAGAAGCAGCGTGACTTCCATCGAGCTGCTTCAGCCGGAGCATGTCTTGACGGCTCCTGCCAGCTATCCCGTGGATGCTATCATAGATTCTCAAAGTTGCCACCTTATGACGCAATGGATGCATTTGAAGGTCAAGATGGTTGTTGGCTCTGTTTTTCCTAATGAACCCGACGCAACTTTTCATTGCTGGCCAATTCCAGAAGGATATGCTAGGGTGATGGTGGATGAAATAACGGAGGGATTTGAGGACCTCCAGCTTGACCAACCTACCGGTGAAGGGGAGACTCGGCTGGGTTCTGCTCTGAAGACTCCATGCCTATGGCGGAAGGAGCTCATCAACCTTCCGAACTGGACGCCTCCGCCTGCTCTTCCTCCTCCAGCGAGTCAGGGCACTCCGCCTCCTGCACCGCCTCCTCCTCCAGCAAGTGACGATCAGGGCACTCGACCTCCTTCTCCGGCGCATGGCGGCACTCCGCCTCCTTCTCCACCTGCGCCGGCGCGCCCGAGCAGCCAACCTCCTCTTCTCCGCCTTGTCAGCAAGGGCGGAAGAGAACCGCCGCCGCTCCGGCTGCTCCGACGCGTCGTAGTCCTTCTCCTCCTCCTCATAAGCAAGGAGAGAAGACAACCGCAGCCGCTCCGTCTGCTCTGCCGGCGTCTAGCAGTACAGCCAAAGGCGGGAGGCAATACAGATTCGGTCCTTCTCTGAAGACTCCAGAGAAGTTACCATAGGAGAGGACCCCGGAGGAGAACGCCGAGATCACGCGAGAAGAACTGAGGAACTTCTTTGAAGGGGTGAAAGCAAGGAAACATCCACCTCCGGAGGAGAAGGTAGATCCGGTGAAAGCGAAGCGCACTCTGGCTGCCCTGAAAAAACCAGCAAAGTCTCCGCCGAAAGGCAACTATGAGCGCATTATTGAAAAGTCACTTGTCGAAGCGGAGCGATCGGGAAGTACTGTCAGTGATCCAAGGTTAAAAGAACGACGAGCTGGGAAAAAAATTCCCCAGCTCGGCGAACAAGCGAACCAATCGTGCCCCCCGCTCAATGTGCCTACTAATGATCCGAGGATGGTGCCTGGTTGTAGCAATCTTGGAGATTACCTGCCAGACGATGTACATTATGAGTTCTTGGAGGTGGAGGAACACAAATACGAGTACGGGAAGCCTCTCGTCAAAGATGAAAGATCTCTAACAACGATGATGCGAAGATTCCATGATTGGTACATGAAAACCTGCAGAGAGCCTGGGGGGAGGAATACTTTGATGCTGAGAGTTAGAGAGGAGCATGACCTCATTGGAATTGAACTGTTGAATGTTGCATTTGAGGAGTTCTTCCAATTTTTCAATCAAAAGGCCCTCAATAAAGCAACGGTCACTTGCTACTGTCTGTAAGTAGTACTACTTATGTCATTAAGTCTCTCTCTATATAGGTCAGCTCTTTCATTGCATGCATTTATAATTATCCTCACTGTATTATGCAGATTGAAGATCGCCAAATTGAAGAGAAGACAAATCGGTGATATTGGGTTCATTAAAACAAATCTCATAGATACAACTGAGGTTAAATATCATGCCGACGATACCGAGGCCAACTTGCTACGATCGTTGGTAATAAATGAAAACAAAGATATAATATTCTTTCCTTACAACTTCAAGTGAGTGTTACTGTCTTGTGCATATTCGGTTTCCCTTATTAGTCCATGTTATAGTAATGTAATTGATGAGTTATGCATGCGTGCACAGGTTCCACTATATTCTCCTAGAGATTAAGCTTGAGCAGGGACTAGTAACCGTCTTAGACTCGAGACGAAAAGATCCCCAGGACTATGCGGACATCACTCAAATGATCGAGAAGTAAGTTAAATCGATCATTATCCACCATATCAGCAACTTTGTTCATTTCCTGATATCAAGTAATTGTTTTCTTTGTCTGGCAGGGTTTGGAGAAAATTCACCAAAAAAGCTCCCGGACTGCCGAAGAAGCTGCAATTTAGACACCCGAAAGTAAGTACTATAGTAACATGTTCCGCGCATCTCCTAGTGATTCAAGCGCTAGTTTCATCAATACCATTTGGCATGCTTGCTTATCAGTTTCATTGACCTCTGTTTCTTATAAAGTGGTTGTGGCAGGAACAAGGGAATGATTACTGTGGATACTACATTTGCGAGTCCATTCGCCACACGACCTGTGAACGAGGGTACTCTGACGAACAATATGAAGTGCGTAAGCAATAATATTCACAATTTTATTTTATTACCATCATTTGTGTTGAGTTATATATATATATATATATATATATATATATATATATATATATATATATATATATATATATATGTATTGACCCCTTTTTCAAATTAGATCTTTCGGATGCGGGATGAACTCCTAGCACCAGCTCGTATGCGAGAAATTCAAGAGGAATTGGCGGCATTCTTCCTTGACCACGTGATCGCTGAAGACGGAGAATACTATGTGGATCCTGTGTTCGTATATAATTAGGAGATTATATTGTAAGAGATAATTATTGTGTATATGTAGCCCGTAGTGTCGGATAGATCTACGAGAACTTGTTGTTCGACCAATCTCTCGGAGAAGGAGAGGTGGTCGATATCACTTCTCTCTATATACATATATGTTCATGACGATCTTCTGTTTCCTTCGTTTGCTTACTAGCTAGCTAGCGTGTCTAGTCCTCTCTATACGTATATAATACGTAGCGTCGACCAAGCACGGACATAAAAGAGGATACTGCTCTCTATTAATTAGCTAGCTAACACAATATACGAAACACCTAAATTAACCTCCCAAAACCCCAACCCCCCCTTTCAAAAAAAACCTCAGCCCCTGAAATGCTGACCCGTGGATGCCTATTGGTCCCGGTTGGTGCCACTAACCGGGACCAAAGGCAAAACAAAAACAAAAACCTCTGCCCCTAAAATTCTGACGCGTGGATGCCTATTGGTCCCGGTTGGTGCCAAGGGTCGTTACTAATGCCCTGGCCCTTTAGTCCCGGTTCAAGCAGGAACCGGGACAGATGGGCCTCCACGTGGCCGGTGCGCCGAGCCCAGGCAGGAGGGCCTTTGGTCCCGGTTCCTGTTTGAACCGGGACTAAAGGGCCAGGACATTAGTAATGACCCTTTAGTCCCGATTCAGAAACCAGGACAAAAGGCCCTTACCAACCGGGACAGAAGACCCTTTTTGTACTAGTGTATGCACTGCCAACAGAGAACTTGTGATCCTTGGTGCACTTCCAAACTAAGCAATCAGGAACACCCACGGATAAGGAGACATGCTGAGTGATGTACCAAATTATGAGATATTGAGCCATGGCCTGCACCGAAATCCCTCCTAATATATCCCTGATCCAAATACCATTGTGAAGAGCCTCCTGAACAGATCGCCCAGAATCCCTGACAAACGAGAATAAGGCTGGAGCCAAGTCTTCTATGTCTGTAATAACTCATACTTTGCTTGGCCTATGTCGGCTTTATTAATTTAAAGCCGGGTGCTGCTTGTGCATGTTTCTAAAAAAAAGTTTCTGCATTGTCTGATCAGAAAACAGTGCTCCAGTGCACTGCAAGTTCCCGATGGGTGAAACAGATGTTGTCGATTAACCTGTCACATGTTTTCTCAGTTCTGTGTTCAATTTCCTTGAGCACGAGTAAACAGATTTAAGGGACCTCCACAAGTAAAACCAACTAAGATACAACTCACTTAGAGTGGCCTTATCGCTGTATTGAAGAGGAGAGTCCCGTGCCATCTATGTTCTGTGAACTTGAACTGAACTGCCACTCCACATAAGCTATATTACACTAAACTTTGTATAATTGTTTGTCTTTTGCTGTTGCTAGGGAAACTAGAGGCCCTGATGTAAGGGCATGTACAATGCATGCATAGCCTCAAGATGATGCCTCACATGTCATGTAGAATCGGATATGACGTAAAGTAGGTTCGGATAGGGAAGCGGGATCCTCTTCAAGAGGCGGGTGCTTGAAGAGAAAAAGTATAGTCCGGTGACAAAAGCTGAAAAGGTTAAGTGAAAAGTAGAGATGCATGTGTACTAGAGTCTTTATTTTCTATTTCTTAATGAGGCCCACTAGTGATAGCTTGCATTGGAGAGAAAAAAATAATACAAGTGCCTCAAATTATTTTTTGTCATGGGTATATGTATTCATATGCCACCATTGTACATGCCCTAAGAAGCCAATGAAAGTGTGACAGAGTCAATGCTTCAAAGGTCATACGTTGTTGAAACATTCTTTATTCAAGTCACAATATTTATGGTTTCACCTTCATTGTTAATTGTTAAGTAACATTGCATCCTCTGGGAATTTGATAGTTGCACAGCTTGGAATTGGAAGGCATTAGTCTGGCTACATCAACGTATGGAATTACTTTGGAGTTTCTTCGGTATGATTAGGAAAGGAAGAAACCAAACGGTTAGGTAATCTGCTGTTTTTTTTTTGAGCATCAATACAAACACAAGCGCTCATATACACGCACATACACTCACCCCTATGAACGCACACACGCACATCCTACCCCTATGAGCACCTCCGAGAGACTGAGCCGGCATATCATCTTGAGATTTACGAAGTCACCGTAGGCGCCTCGTCGTCGACGGGAACGTCTCCTCCCACTGAAAGCGTATCGCCGGAAATCCTAAAATAAATCCAGGAATAATGCGAGCACCAGGATTTGAACCCTGGTGGGTTGGGGATACCACTGTCCACCAAACCAACTCAACCACAGGTTGATTCACGGTAATCTGCTGTTCCTATATTTGTATCGCCACAACTCCAGTAGGTGTACCCGTATTGTTTCCACGTACTTATTAGCAGGGGGCATCCCATCCAGACCTATTGTTGTATGTATTGATCAAGCGTGTACATTTTCTCCATCTCCTATGTATTCAGGCCATTAAAGAAGTGAGCAAATAATGTTAAATTCAAGTTACCCTTCACTATATTTACATATAGAACAATAACTAAATTTAAGGATCATTATAAGATTGTTTTAACGTATTTCTGAAAAATAAGCTTATCACTTACAAACATCACAAACAGCCAATGTTCACCAATATCACCATCTATTCACACAGATATTTCAAATAAAAAAATTCAATAAATAATTTGCTCAAACCGTAAGAATGATGCGCGCGCATATGTCGCGGACCACTGTGCTAATTGTGGAAACAACATGAAGAGTGCAAGCATGGAAAAGGTTTTCCATACGCAGTAGAGCAAAAGATCATGTTGAGTTTCCATATAAGATCACGTCCTCCCTCTCGTTAGACCACGTGAAGCGCATCGTCACAACATCATCATCCATCATAAAAACTAGATGATACCCCGACGCGTTGCTGTGGAACATGTAAACTCTACTTTTCGCAAACAACTTGGGAGGAGCGCATTATAGTACTGCAAAAGTTGGCATCTAATAAACATCTGATGGTCTATTGTTATTTCCATTTGTAATGGTGAATGATAAATGGATACATGGCACCAGTGGCAGAGCTTGGCCCAGAAAACTGGGCGGGCCGACAGTAGGAAAGAACTATTGGGATGGTGTTTCATGGCCCAAAAGTAAGTATACACTACAGAAAAATCGAATGGGCTGGGCGGGCCACGGCCCGTTTGGCCTTGCTGTAGCTCCGCCACTGCATGGCACTTGGACTTAGCACTAATATGACATAGTTATGTATGTCTGTCCATGGTAGTCAAGCTAGATTTTGTAAGAGCATTGAAACAATTGAAGTTTGTGAATGGTATTTTTAGTTCAGACTATATGTTCAAAAAAGGCACTTAAATTCACGTGTAGAGAGTTAACCCTGTTGAATTAAAGAAGAAAATAGGGCCATATGAAATTGGAGATTGCTTTCCACTATTGTGTGCTCTGAAGTCAAAAGAATTAATTTAAAAATCCAAATAATTCACCATGCAAATATTGCAATACCATGTTTCAACAACAAACTGTAATGATAACACTAAGCGAATCACTGCTATTTGGTATTTAGCTGCCTATTTTCACAACCCACAAATGAATGCATACTTTCCACCAAAATAAAATGAATGCATATATAACAAAAACTGTAACATGTATTATTTTGCTTAGAAAATGTACGGTGCTAGCATTACCACATATGATTATTTGAGAATGCGAAATGATAGGAAAGGACAAACACACGAGAACGTTTGACATGAAGCCACCGAGAGAGGCATGAGCAGCTAAATGTATGATTTAAACAACCAAAGGAATCATCAATATGTAGCTGAGCTATTTACCTTTGAAAGCTGCAAAGGCAGCCTGATTTGAAACCTACATAATCTGCCGAATCAGATACTTATCTAATTTGTTCTATAGAAAGCAATGATTAAAAATCATAATAACCAGCAAAGGGAAGAACTTGGTATGTATTCCAAATCCAGTTAGCTCATCTATGATTATGATGACAACATGGGGCTAGCCCTCCTGCTATGTGCATGGGATGTGATTGACACTCTTGGAGAAAATGTAGGTGCACCTTGAAACTAAGATGATATAAGAGTAGACTCAAAAAATAAAAAAGGGAAAGGATAAACCAACACAACACAAATGGAAAAGAAGATCTTCATGTCAACTTTATTAGGTATGATTTGCAATGGAGCCTGCAGTGTTTGATTTCTCTCGAAAGATGCCCGGCCTTCACAAATGCAACGAACTAATAAAACAAAAGATAAGGATAAATCATAATATCGTTATCGATTTTTTTTCAAATTATCAATCTGCAGAAAGAACAACTATATATAATATAGTAAATCATGGAAATATTAACGTTCTAACTCCAAATTCTTCAAATATTTTGGTTCATAACCATTTAACCGCATCGTCAATGTTACCAGCATAATGTCGAGACTGCGATATTTACAGGTGAAGGTAAGGCCATGACAGCAAGGCAATATATAGTACATGTGGGGTGATTTTAGCAGCCACATGAACAAACCTCCGGTCTCGAGAGTAGACATATATGTCATGGCGCATAGTATTGTTTAACGCAGCAGGCCCGGCGCATGGTGGACGTCGGCAATAGCAGGGCGCGGCGAGACGGTATGCATGGCCGGCGGCGGCAGCAGCAGCAGCAGGGCATGCCGGCATGGCCGGCAGCAGCAGCACGACCACATGCACGGCCATGGCCAACAGTAGCAAGGCATGACATGCAGCAATAGGGCACGACCAGACCAGTCACGGCCAACAGTAGCAGCAGGGCATACCCACCTCACCGCCGGCGCCCGCACACGTCGCCCACCACGCCACGACGCTTGCGCATGTTGCCCAGCTCGCCGCAACATCTGCGCACGTCGTCCAACTCGCCGCCGGTGCTTGCACACATCACCGCCGGTGAGGGTTGGCCGGTCCTCTAGATCCAGCCCGGGCCAGAGTGTCGCCTCTAAAATCCATTCGTCGGTGGGCCGTACCGGACCAGACCATGTCCACCCTGCGGAAGGACGGAGCCAGGTCCAGGTAGTTACGGTCCCAGGATAGGCATCGTCTACTCGGTGGATGGTACCTCGAGGAGTGCCGTGGATAACATATCCGATGAGGAAATAAGGGAAAAAGCTGATTAAAGATCAAATGTAGTCTATCTAATAGAAGAGCAAAAATTGATGGAGGGAAAACTTACGGTTGCATGATGAACCTCGGAAGAAGAGGAATGACAGGAAGAGAGAGAGAGAGAGAGAGAGAAGGACGGGTCTGTTTGTCCTTCTCCTCGTGGATCTGAAAAAACTAAAAGCTATCAGGCAACAAAATCTCCCTCAGATTTATGTAGGAACACATTGGAGTATTTAGGAATAATGAGAGAGGGGGAGGGGAAGAAGAATCAGCATGAGGAAGAAGAGAGGATTGCATATTAAGGGGCAGCCAAAGAGACCTGAGGAGTCTGTCGACCACAACCCAGGACTTGTGTGATTATGTGCTAGACAAAACGATGAAACCATCGGTGCTACTGTTTATGTGAGAAAGATGACATCAGTGGTAATTGAACTCACGGATGAACTAATCTTGTGTACCGTGGCCAGAATGCCAGATGGGATTGCCTGCCGGCTTCTATTGCCCTGCCTTGTCCGAGTCCGAGGCCGCCGGTGTGAGGAGGCTTGGAGCAGAGCGTCCCACTGGAATCAGGGCCACGGCAGCGATGGCCATGTCTGGTGCATCCGAGCTCACCAGCGTGAGGAAGGCCCAGAGCAGACTGCACGGAGGTGGCCACATCAATCACTTCTTCCATGGAAAGCTTGGTGTGGATCCAACCCGAGCGCACGGGAGGCAGTACCTTGGTGAGGGAGGAGGCGTTGGAGGGACGGGGAGTTTGGGGAAGGAGGAGGGGATGCGGAGGGGATGGGGAAGAGGAAGGGGCAGGGGAGGGGGAGAGGAAGGGGAAAGGGAAGGGAGGCCAACCTACTCGTTCGGGCATCGAAATTTCCAAATTATTGGCGCAGCTCGGGAAGCTGGAAGGAGAAGTGGGGTGGTCGTAGGATTCTGTTCATTCCCTTCTCTATGTTGGTAACAGAAAGGCACGACCTCACATTATTTACGGCAAGAATGGCTGATGTGGACACTGCTGAGGTGGATAGTTTGCATGTAGAGACAAATTAAATAGTGGGGATGAACTTCTTAAGTATATAGAATTCACTGGTCATCGAATAGGTAATTATTCCCATGCTCATAATTAAGGAGCTAATAGTTATGCAAATAAAATAAACTGACTTGACTTGTGGGAGAGTAAACATGCAAGGAATAATGATACTTCCTCCGTCTAGGTGTGTAAGTCACTTCAGTAAAACTAGATATTCCCAAATCACCTAGGCGCATAACATTAATTGTTTTCTTGTTTTCTTCCCATCTCATTTAACCACACATGCTTTCTCTTCTCTGGCTATTAATTAGGAATTAACTGCTAAATAAACGACCTATGCATGCATAGAAAGAAGGCACCGGTTAGTCAAGAGAATCAAGCCGGCTTGCATGCAACGGATTTAATTCTTGCATGGGCTAGCCAAACAGTCATACCTATCAATTAAGAATTAATTGCTGAATTTTTGGCTGGTCACAAGGTACTCCTTCCGTCTAGGTGTGTAAGGGCATCTCCAACAACTGTAAGATAGGTGTTGGTAAATTTGTCACCTAGGACATAGTGATGATGTGGCATGTAATAAATATGAAGAGAGAGCAAAGTTGTATGTAGAATAACCAACAACCTTTGCACAAGCTCCAAGGTGAAATAGAGAGCAATCACATTTATTTTCTCATCATCTATTGAATACCTTAGATACAATTCATTGGAGTAGTTGTATAATAATTTGTTGGTTGATGACATGGACATTTTACCAACAAGACTAACATACAATCTATTGAAGATGCCCTAAGTCACTTTACTAAAATCAGGTATTCCCAAATCACCTAGGCGCATAACATTAATTGTTTTCTTGTTTTTTTTCCATCTCATTAAACCACACACGCTTTCTCTTCTCTGACTATTAATTAGAGATTAACTGCTAAATAAACGACCTATGCATGCATAGAAAGAAGGCACCGGTTAGTCAAGAGAATCAAGCCGGCTTGCATGCAAGGGATTTAATTCTTGCATGGGCTAGCCAAACAGTCATACCTATCAATTAAGAATTAATTGCTAAATTTTTGGCTGGTCACGAGGTACAACTATTGGATGGTTTTCATGTTGACTTTTTTGCCTTGCCCAATTCTTAGCCACCTAGGTTGCAGAGCTTCTCCTAATATGACTTATACACCTAAACGGAGGGAGTACAACTATTGGATGGTTTTCATGTTGATTTTTTTACCTTGCCCAATTCTTAGCCACCTAGGTTGCAGAGCTCCTCCTAATATGACTTATACACCTAGACGGATGGAGTACAAGGTATTTCGTGGATCTCCTCGAAGCTTACAATCCAGCCGACGGGCCCTAAAATCCTAATATCTACCTCGCAAAAAATAATCCTAATATCTAATTTTCCTTAGGCTCAGCTGGTGCTCTCTTCAGTTGCATCAACATCGACTAGGCGCTACAATGCTAGGCTCAAAGATGGCAAGAACAACGACACGATCATGGAGAAGGCCACAACCAAAATCGC
>NC_041392.1:78256363-78259797 GCF_002162155.2 Triticum dicoccoides
GCCGCCGCCGAAGGACGCCAGCAGGCAAAGCCTGGTTGGCCGACGACGGTGGTGGGGATGTCTTCTCGCGCTGAGATCCCTCGCGAGGGGAGCGCTCCAGTTGGCACGGTGCCGCGGTCCCGGATGAAGCGTCTAGGCGGCGGAGCTTCGGAGCTGGGACGGCGGCCCCAGGTGCTGGTGGTGGTGCTGCCGAGGTGGCCGTGTGGGCGGCGCTGGGGCAGACCTGCGGCGGCGGCAAGGTCTTGCGATGGCGGATGGTGGCGACGAGGCAGATCGATCCCCTAGCTTGCTGCGCGCGCCCCAGACCTCCTCCCCAAGATGGCGTCGTGGTCTGCGGTGGTTGGTGTCGGATGGAGTCGCGGACTGGCAGTGGCCATGGTGGCGGTGGTCTGTTTCCCCATGAGCTGCACCTGACGTCCTCCAAGATCCAACCTAGCTGCGGCCAGTCACAAATATGCCTCATGCATGGCAGCCCTCATCTCTGGTAGCTCCGGCGTGGCTCCGACGTGGCGGTCGTTGAGGCAAGGGTGGTCTTGGCATTGCTCCGGCCACGCGAACTCTGGATTGTTGGGGCTGCGGTGATGTGCTGGATGGATGAGGTGATTTAGATCCAATTGACCGGATGGTGGCGTATGTAGATTGTTCTGCAGCGACTTCATACGGATCCCCGACATCATCAAAAAGACTTCTGGAGGTTTTATCTCCTGATCCGGTGGATGACTTCAGTGGTGGGTTACAAATTATGGACAATGACTTGAGGCAGAGGGTTGTTTGTGGAGTAGCGGCAATTCAATTGTAGCTGCTCGGATAGCGGAAAAGCGGTGGAGACAACACATGTGAGATTTGGATGGTGGTGCTATGTGCACCTGGTCTCGAGCTCCAGGGCGAAATCCTAGGACAGACCTGAGTGGTTATTCCTAGCAATGGCGATGTTTTTTTACGTCGTTGCCTTGTTGAAGGCATTGCTCGGATATGTTCGGACTGATTTTTCAAGGTAAAAACTTTGATACTGACCTTTGTGGTTGGACCCGGTGACGGCGTCGCCTGAGTGTCGCTTCCTTCCTGAAGGCGTTGCTGTTGAAAATCCTTGTCATCCATGTGGTGTCAATGGTTGGTGCAGATATGGTCTTAGTTGTAGTTTGTCGATCGTTCATCTGATCGCTTTGGGGCTTATTTCTTATTTCTTTTTCTTTTTTCCATACCTGCACATAGCTTTTGGTCTTATGACTTTGCTAGTTGCCAGTGTGTTTCTGTGTGTGCGCGTTGGGTTGGTTGTGTACGTCTTAGTTATGCAGAAGTCGGATATGTGTTCAATGTGATGTATCATTTTGATGCTTCATTTGAGCCAATAAAATCTACCCTTTATCAGAAAAAAAACTGCATTTCCTAGAGTTGGGGAGGAACCAAGAGAAGATTCCTTGCAGGCTATCATCGGCGACTTGGCCATCCTGGATGGAGCGAAAGGACGTATGGCACGGCCTGTGTCAAAGGTTTAGCGGAGGATGCACTCATCCTAGCCGGTGACACGATCATGTGAGTCAATTAGGTATTTATATGTCAGCTCTATCGTCCTAGGCGGTAATCAGGTTCCAATCGGTGTCGTGGTACTGTTTGTGTCTATTGTAGGAGTATCGAAGCCATGGCGCATGTGCCTGCTTCGGTCCGTCGGTTTAACTACAGATTCTTATCCCCAAAGCTAAGCTTCAATCAATCATTTTGAGAAAGGACACAACACAGGCATGACGACATAGCCCGGAAGCAAGCATGATTTGACGTCTCCCTATAACATGTCGTGTGTAGCATCCGCCGGTTGCGCAACCACAAGTGGCTTCACCTGCCAACGATAGGCACCGCCCGACAACTCCTAAAGAGGCACATGTTTCACCTGGCGAACCGCATCGAACTCGATCTATTGATGGAAGGGACGTGTCATGCGACCATCAGCCTCAGAAGGCCGTCACCACCACGAGATCCGGGCTCCGAGTCGAGGACACGACCCCGGAGTCCGCCGCCGTTGATGAAGAGGGGTTGCTGCCCCGATTTCGGGCGCTACAGGGAGCACCCACGTCATGCCAGCTGCTGTTGTCGCCCATACAACGACAATCGTCGTTGCGATGCCGCATCACGCGTCCTGCGACGAGCCCGGACACGGGATCACAAGATTCACTGCCATCGGCGCTGCCACAAGGACCCACCACCTGGCCCGTCATCCCCGGCGGAGGCGACACCACCACCACCATGGTTAGATCATGGCCAACCATTGTCGTCGCCACCGCCAAGGCCGGATCCAGGCTGGACGCCGCCGGCCACGCCCAGCCCCACCTCCATCCTCTAGTCACGCCTAGCCGAGCTCCACCCGCGCCACCAAGCGCCGCCATGCCCTGGATCAGCCTGACGCAATCACTGGAGCTGTCGTCCCACGCCGCGCGACTTCGAGCGAGGAGAAGGGAGATCCCTACGCCGCCTACGCCAACCGGATCGGCAGTGCGCACTGGCGGTGGCGAGGAATGGAGCTGGAGGAGGAAGACTAGCCCTGACGGCTAGGGTTCACCCTCTCGGTCGCTTGCGGGAGCGACGCGAGGATGGATGGAAGTCTCGGTTATCGTAAGGATGCGGGATTTGGAGGAGGACTGGGTCTGCTCATGTTCTCGGGTCTATGGCCCCAGGAGGACAATGATATGCTGGCATATGTGCAAGAATTACATCATGTAAATCTAGTGGATCAGGAATGGTGGATACTAATGGGAGATTTCAACATTATTCTTAAAGCTCAAGACAAAATAACAACAATTTCAACATGAGAGTCATGGAATCTTTCTATGCCATGATTGATAGGATGGACCTGAAAGTGATCCATTTAAAAGAAACATTCAGTATGCTTAGAAGATCCACTACAATAGGTTCCATAGAATGTCTAAAGATACCAAAAAGGCAAATGACCGCTAGAAACAACTAGGACAAGAAACGGACAAGTGATCACTAAGTTCCCGACTTCTCTCAAGCCCATGATTTCCTAACATGTCATGTCCTATCCTATTGTCCATAGCATGCTAGTAAAATTATATGGTGGTAGCATCAAGTTTTCCCCATGCCATCTTTTGTAACATGGATTGGTTAGATGCGGTTTATACAATGCCCCTAATGAATGCTACTGCGAGAGGGCCGCAGGGCGCTTGGCCGCCATTTTTATCCTCTCTTTTAAAGTGTTTGTTCTTCTACCGATGGATGGATGATATCTAGTGTTGAGCAACTACAGTTATCACTACAAGAGTCACCTACGAGGTCGTAAAATCTTAGGCTAATTGTACATATTATTTTCATTGCTACATAGCTCATTTTGGAAGAGATGGTGATGATCCGTCAAACTAGTGTACAAAATCCAATGCTCAGCACGAATGCCACTAGGAACTCATGTTTGCCTCTTCGTGAAGGTT
>NC_041392.1:78260062-78288608 GCF_002162155.2 Triticum dicoccoides
TAATTCAAGTGCTTATCAGCACGATACGCATAAATGAGCTTCAAGACACCAGAATTACAACTGCCAGGACAATTAATTATTGGTCTAAACTTTGTCTTAATAAAACCCGCTTGCAACCAAGAGGGTACTCCTGGTTAGTGAGAAGCACAAGCATAGAGAAAGGAGTGTATTAATTATAGCCAGATTTCAAGAGATTGGCAGTACAAGCAGTCAAGAACAATAAAAATAGTACAGTTGCATTCCCATTCCTCAATTAGAATTCAACATCTGGTTGCTTATCATAGTAAGATGATTACTTGGATTGTTGGTCAAAGAGGAAAGTCCATTTTACAACACTGAACTTGCCACCTGGTTTAGAATTCAACCTCCAACTTTGAAACTGGTTGTCCCACATCACGAACTTGTCACTTGGTTGTTAGAAACAGGCTCTCGCCCCGCTTTATATATAAAGCAGCATTACCGCGTTACACGATGACATGATACAATATGGTGAGGCAGCCCTCTGATACAACATATCCCTAAATAATTGGTCAACATAACCACACACGACTACATTGTCGAACAACTAATCACATGACGACCATAATACTACACCAGGACATGACCTAAGACACCTAGCCTCCACGACAACGCCCTCAGGAGGGGAACGCAAGCACCACTGTTGCCGAGCCCAAAAGCACAAAGGTTTTCACCCGGAGAGGAGAACCACTAGGACGTCTTCAAGAAGATAATGACACTCGCAGATGTCGTAGCCGTCGATGCCAAAGCGCGGAGCTTTCGCTCGGCAGCTCACCCGTGTCATCATGAGGCACCCAAACAAGTCACGGCGAGAACCGACCTTCAGATACAGATCTAGGCAACACCACTGCCAGGGACAGAAAATGTGCCCGAACCACTCACTGCTACACCCTCGTCGTCCAGATGACCAAGAATTGTAGCCACCACAACCATCATGGGACCTGTCAGAAAGCAACCATACAGGCCGCCATCCGGGGCCGCCGCCCCGGGATCCTTGTCCCGATACGCCGCTGATATGTCTCCATCGTATCTACTTTTCCAAACACTTTTGACCTTGTTTTGGACTCTAACTTGCATGATTTGAATGGAACTAACCCGGACTGACGCTGTTTTCGGCAGAATTGCCTTGGTGTTATTTTCGTGCAGAAGTAAAAGTTCTTGGAATGACCTGAAACTTCACGGAGAATATTTTTGGAATATATAAAAAATATTTGCGAAAGAATCAACACCAGGGGCCCCACACCCTTTCCACAAGGGTGGGGGGAGCGCCCACCCCCTGGGGCGAGCCCCCCTGTCTCGTGGGCCCCCTGAGGCTCCACCGACCTGAACTCCAACTCTATATATTCACGTTCAGGGAGAAAAAAATCAAGGAGAAGGATTCATCACGTTTTACGATATGGAGCCGCCGCCAAGCCCTAATCTCTCTCGGAAGGGCTGATCTGGAGTCCGTTCGGGGCTCCGGAGAGGGGAATCTGTCGCCATCGTCACCATCAACCTTCCTCCATCGCCAATTTCATGATGGTCACCGTCGTCCGTGAGTAATTCCATCATAGGCTTGCTGGACGGTGATGGGTTGGATGAGATTTATCATGTAATCGAGTTAGTTTTGTTAGGGTTTGATCCCTAGTATCCATTATGTTCTGAGATTGATGTTGCTATGACTTTGCTATGCTCAATGCTTGTCAATAGGACCCGAATGCCATGATTTCAGATCTGAACCTATTATGTTTCCATGAATATATGTGAGTTCTTGATCTTATTTTGCAAGTCAATAGTCACATACTATGTGTTATGATCCGTTAACCCCGAAGTGACAATAATCGGGACAATTACCGGTGATGACTATAGTTTGAGGAGTTCATGTATTCACTAAGTGCTAATGCTTTGTTCCGGTATTCTATTAAAAGGAGGCCTTAATATCCCTTAGTTTCCAATAGGACCCGCTGCCATGGGAGGGTGGGACAAAACATGTCATGCAAGTTCTTTTCCATAAGCACGTATGCCTATATTCAGAATACATGCCTACATTACATTGATGAACTCGAGCTAGTTCTGTGTCACCCTATGTTATAATGGTTGCATGAAGAATCACATCCGACATAATTATCCATCACCGATCCAATGCTTCAAGCTTTTCACATATTGATCTTTGCTTATTTACTTTTCCGTTGCCACTGTTACAATCACTACAAAACCAATACTATTACTTTTTCTACCATTACCGTTACTTCCATATTACTTTGCTACTAAATACTTTGCTGTAGATATTAAGTCTTTCAGGTGCAGTTGAATTGAAAACACAACTGTTAATACTTGATAATATTCTTTGGCTCCCCTTGTGTCGAATCAATAAATTTCGGTTGAATACTCTACCATCGAAAACTGTTGCGATCCCCTATACTTGTGGGTTATCAAGACTATTTTCTGGCGCCATTGCCGGGGAGCATAGATCTATTCTTTGAGTCACTTGGGATTTATATCTGTTGATCACTATAAAGAACTTGAAAGATGAAAGAACCAAGATATATCCCTCAACTACGAGGGGAGGTAAGGAACTACCATCTACCTCTGCACTTGATTCACCTTCTGTTTTGAGTGAACTTGCGACACCTACTCCTGCTATTTATTCCGATAAGTCGCATGTTATTGATGATGCCACTTCTGCTTTTCATGATGCTTATGATGAAACTGCTTCTATGCTTGATAATACTGTGCCATTAGGTGAATTTCTTGATGAAGAACTTGCTAGGGTTAGAGAGAATGATTACTAAAACTAATAATATTGATGAAGGTGATGATGAAGATTCTCCCCCGAGATATGAATTGCCTGTTATGCCTGAGGGTTATGTTATGGATGAAGAAACTGCTAGAGACTTTTTAGCTTGCAATGATAGATATCATCTTAAGAAACTGTTAGCTAAGCTGAATGAAAAGTCTTTGAATGCTAGAATGAAATATGACCCTGCTTTTGCTACTTCACCTATCTGTATTTTCGATAAGGATTATGATTTCTTTGTCGATCCTGAGTTAATTACTTTGGTTGAATCTGATACTTTTTATGGCTATGAATCTAAAACTGTTGTGGCACATCTTACTAAATTAAATGATATAGCCACCCTGTTCACTAATGATGAGAAAACTCGCTATTACTTTATCCTTAAGTTGTTTCCGTTCTCATTCAAGGGTGATGCTAAAACATGGTTTAATTCTCTTGATCCTGGTTGTGTGTGTAGTCCCCAGGATATGATTTATTACACCTCTGCTAAATATTTCCCCTCTCATAAGAAACAAGCTGCCTTAAGGGAAATATATAATTTTGTGCAAATTGAAGAAGAGAGTCTCCCACAAACTTGGGGGAGGCTTATTCGATTACTTAATGCTTTGCCTGATCATCCTCTCAAGAAAAATGAAATACTTGATATCTTTTATAATGGACTAACTGATGCTTCTAGAGACCACCTGGATAGTTGTGCTGGTTGTGTTTTCAGGGAAAGAACTATTGATCAAGCTGAATTATTATTGAACAATATGTTGAGTAATGAAAATGATTGGACACTTCCTGAACCAACTCCTTAGCTGATAAGTCTCCAACGTATCTACTTTTCCAAACACTTTTTCCCTTGTTTTGGACTCTAACTTGCATGATTTGAATGGAACTAACCCGGACTGACGCTGTTTTCAGCAGAATTACCATGGTATTATTTATGTGCAGGAGCAAACATTCTCAGAATGACCTGAAACTTCACGAAGCCACTTTTTAGAAAATAAGAAAAATAGCTACCAAATACGAAGGCCAGGGGGCCCACCGTCTCTCCACGAGGGTGGGGGGCACGCCCCCTACCTCGTGGGCCCCCTGTTGCCTCTCTGACGCCAACTCCACCTCCATATATTGAGTTTCGGGGAGAAAAAAATCAGAGAGAAGAAACCATCGCGTTTTACGATACGAAGCGGCCGCCAAGCCCTAAAACCTCTCAGGAGGGCTGATCTGGAGTTCGTTCGGGGCTCCAGAGAGGGGAATCCGTCGCCATCGTCATCATCAACCATCCTCCATCACCAATTTCATGATGCTCACCACCGTGCGTGAGTAATTCCATCATAGGCTTGCTGGACGGTGATGGGTTGGATGGGATCTATCATGTAATCGAGTTAGTTTTGTTAGGGTTTGCCTGATCATCCTGTTATGAAAAATGAAATACTTGATATCTTTTATAATGGACTAACCGATGAAGGAAATATGCCCTAGAGGCAATAATAAAGTTATTATTTATTTCCTTATATCATGATAAATGTTTATTATTCATGCTAGAATTGTATTAACCGGAAACATAATACATGTGTGAATACATAGACAAACAAAGTGTCACTAGTATGCCTCTACTTGACTAGCTCGTTAATCAAAGATGGTTATGTTTCCTAACCATGAACAATGAGTTGTTATTTGATTAACGGGATCACATCATTAAGTGAATGATCTGATTGACATGACCCATTCCATTAGCTTAGCACCCGATCGTTTAGTATGTTGCTATTGCTTTCTTCATGACTTATACATGTTCCTATAACTATGAGATTATGCAACTCCCGTTTACCGGAGGAACACTTTGGGTGCTACCAAACGTCACAACATAACTGGGTGATTATAAAGGAGTACTACAGGTGTCTCCAAAGGTACATGTTGGGTTGGCGTATTTCGAGATTAGGTTTTGTCACTTCGATTGTCGGAGAGGTATCTCTGGGCCCTCTCGGTAATGCACATCACTTAAGCCTTGCAAGCATTTCAACTAATGATTTAGTTGTGGAATGATGGATTACAGAACGAGTAAAGAGACTTGCCAGTAACGAGATTGAACTAGGTATTTGGAATACCGACGATCGAATCTCGGGCAAGTAACATACCGATGACAAAGGGAACAACGTATGTTGTTATGCGGTCTGACCGATAAAGATCTTCGCAGAATATGTAGGAGCCAATATGGGCATCCAGGTCCCGCTGTTGGTTATTGACCGGAGACATGTCTCGGTCATGTCTACATTGTTCTCGAACCCGTAGGGTCCGCACGCTTAAGGTTACGATGACAGTTATATTATGAGTTTATGCATTTTGATGTACCGAAGGTTGTTCGGAGTCCCGGATATGATCACGGACATGACGAGGAGTCTCAAAATGGTCGAGACATAAAGATTGATATATTGGAAGCCTATGTTTGGATATCGGAAGTGTTTCGGGTGAAATTGGGATTTTACTGGAGTACCGGGAGGTTACCGGAACCCCCCGGGGAGCTAGATGGGCCTTTATGGGCCTTGGTGGAAAAGAGAAGAGGCACCCCATAGTGGGCCGCGCGCCCCTCCCCTCCCTTGGTCCAAATTGGACAAGGAGAGGGGGCCGGCCCCTCTCTCTCTTCCCCCCCCTCCGCGAGTCCTATTCCAACTAGGATTGGGGGGGGGGAATCCTACTCCCAGAGGGAGTAGGACTCTCCTAGCGCGCCCTATGTGGTCGGCCGGCCTCCCCCTTTTGGTCCTTTATATACTGAGGCAGAGGCACCCTAGAGACACACAAGTTGATCCACGTGATCTATTCCTTAGCCGTGTGCGGCGCCCCTAGCCACCATAGTCCTCGATAATATTGTAGCGGTGCTTAGGCGAAGCCCTACAGCAATAGTACATCAAGATCGTCACCACGCCGTCGTGCTGATGGAACTCTTCCCCGACACTTTGCTAGATCGGAGTCCGGGGATCGTCATCGAGCTGAACGTGTGCTAGAACTCGGAGGTGCCGTAGTTTCGGTGCTTGATCGGTCGGATCGTGGAGACGTACGACTACATCAACCAAATGCTTCCGTTGTCGATCTACTAGGTATGTAGATCATACTCCCTATCTCATTACTATGCATCACCATGATCTTGCGTGTGCGTAGGAAATTTTTTGAAATTACCACGAAACCCAACAGTGGCATCCGAGCCTAGGTTTTATATGTTGATGTTATATGCACGAGTAGAACACAAGTGAGTTGTGGGCGATATAAGTCATACTGCTTACCAGCATGTCATACTTTGGTTCGGCGGTATTGTTGGATGAAGCGGCCCAGACCGACATTACGCGTACGCTTACGTGAGATCGGTTCTCCCGACGTGCTTTGCACAGAGGTGGCTTGTGGGTGACAGTTTCTCCAACTTTAGTTGAACTGAGTGTGGCTATGCCCGGTCCTTGCGAAGGTTAAAACAGCACCAACTTGACAAACTATCGTTGTGGGTTTGATGCGTAGGTAAGATTGGTTCTTGCTTAAGCCCGTAGCAGCCACGTAAAACTTGCAATAACAAAGTAGAGGATGTCTAACTTGTTTTTGCAGGGCATGTTGTGATGTGATATGGTCAAGACATGATGCTGATTTTTATTGTATGAGATGATCATGTTTTGTAACCGAGTTATCGGCAACTGGCAGGAGCCATATGGTTGTCGCTTTATTGTATGCAATGCAATCGTGATGTAATGCTTTACTTTATCACTAAAAGGTAGCGATAGTCGTGGAAGCACATGCTTGGCGAGATGACAACGACGCTACGATGGAGATCAAGGTGTCACGCCGGTGACGATGGTGATCATGACGATGCTTCGGAGATGGAGATCACAAGCACAAGATGATGATGGCCATATCATATCACTTATATTGATTGCATGTGATGTTTATCTTTTTATGCATCTTATCTTGCTTTGATTGACGGTAGCATTATAAGATGATCTCTCACTAAATTATCAAGAAGTGTTCTCCCTGAGTATGCACCGTTGCCAAAGTTCGTCGTGCCCAGACACCACGTGATGATCGGGTGTGATAAGCTCTACGTCCATCTACAACGGGTGCAAGCCAGTTTTGCACACGCAGAATACTCGGGTTATACTTGACGAGCCTAGCATATGCAGATATGGCCTCGGAACACGGAGACCGAAAGGTTGAGCGTGAATCATATAGTAGATATGATCAACATAACGATGTTCACCATTGAAAACTACTCCATATCACGTGATGATCGGTTATGGTTTAGTTGATTTGGATCACGTGATCACTTAGAGGATTAGAGGGATGTCTGTCTAAGTGGGAGTTCTTTAAGTAATTTGACTAATTGAACTTAAATTTATCATGAACTTAGTACCTGATAGTATCTTGCTTATGTATGTTTGATTGTAGATAAATGGCCCGTGCTGTTGTTCCGTTGAATTTTAATGCGTTCCTTGAGAAAGCAAAGTTGAAAGATGATGGTAGCAATTACACGGACTGGGTCCGTAACTTGAGGATTATCCTCATTGCTACACAGAAGAATTACGTCCTGGAAGCACCGCTGGGTGCCAGGCCTGCTGCTGGAGCAACACCAGATGTTATGAACGTCTGGCAGAGCAAAGCTGATGACTACTCGATAGTTGAGTGTGCCATGCTTTACGGCTTAGAATCGGGACTTCAACGATGTTTTGAACGTCATGGAGCATATGAGATGTTCCAGGAGTTGAATTTAATATTTCAAGCAAATGCCCGGATTGAGAGATATGAAGTCTCCAATAAGTTCTATAGCTGCAAGATGGAGGAGAACAGTTCTGTCAGTGAGCATATACTCAAAATGTCTGGGTATAATAATCACTTGATTCAATTGGGAGTTAATCTTCCAGATGATTGCGTCATTGACAGAATTCTCCAATCACTGCCACCAAGCTACAAGAGCTTCGTGATGAACTATAATATGCAAGGGATGAATAAGACTATTCCTGAGCTCTTCGCAATGCTGAAAGCCGCGGAGGTGGAAATCAAGAAGGAGCATCAAGTGTTGATGGTCAACAAGACCACTAGTTTCAAGAAAAAGGGCAAAGGGAAGAAGAAGGGGAACTTCAAAAAGAACGGCAAGCAAGTTGCTACTCAAGAGAAGAAACCCAAGTCTGGACCTAAGCCTGAAACTGAGTGCTTCTACTGCAAGCAGACTGGTCACTAGAAGCGGAACTGCCCCAAGTATTTGGCGGATAAGAAGGATGGCAAGGTGAACAAAGGTATATGTGATATACATGTTATTGATGTGTACCTTACTAGAGCTCGCAGTAGCACCTGGGTATTTGATACTGGTTCTGTTGCTAATATTTGCAACTCGAAACAGGGACTATGGATTAAGCGAACACTGGCAAAGGACGAGGTGACGATGCGCGTGGGAAATGGTTCCAAAGTCGATGTGATCGCGGTCGGCATGCTACCTCTACATCTACCTTCGGGATTAGTATTAGACCTAAATAATTGTTATTTGGTGCCAGCGTTGAGCATGAACATTATATCAGGATCTTGTTTGATGCGAGACGGTTATTCATTTAAATCAGAGAATAATGGTTGTTCTATTTATATGAGTAATATCTTTTATGGTCATGCACCTTTGAAGAGTGGTCTATTTTTGATGAATCTCGATAGTAGTAACACACATATTCATAATGTTGAAGTCAAAAGATGCAGAGTTGATAATGACAGTGCAACTTATTTGTGGCACTGCCGTTTAGGTCATATCGATATAAAGCGCATGAAGAAACTCCATACTGATGGACTTTTGGAACCACTTGATTATGAATCACTTGGTACTTGCGAACCGTGCCTCTTGGGAAAGATGACTAAAACACCGTTCTCCGATACTATGGAGAGAGCAACAGATTTGTTGGAAATCATACATACAGATGTATGTGGTCCGATGAATATTGAGGCTCGTGGCGGATATCGTTATTTTCTCACCTTCACGGATGACTTAAGCAGATATGGGTATATCTACTTAATGAAACACAAGTCTGAAACATTTGAAAAGTTCAAAGAATTTCAGAGTGAAGTTGAAAATCATCGTAACAAGAAAATAAAGTTTCTACGATCTGATCGTGGAGGAGAATATTTGAGTTACAAGTTTGGTGCACATTTGAAACAATGCGGAATAGTTTCGCAACTCACGCCACCCGGAACACCACAGCGTAATGGTGTGTCCGAACGTCGTAATCGTACTTTACTGGATATGGTGCGATCTATGATGTCTCTTACTAATTTACCACTATCATTTTGGGGTTATGCTTTAGAGACGGCCGCATTCACGTTAAATAGGGCACCATCAAAATCCGTTGAGACGACGCCTTGTGAACTATGGTTTGTCAAGAAACCAAAGTTGTCGTTTCTTAAAGTTTGGGGCTGCGATGCTTATGTGAAAAAACTTCAACCTGATAAGCTCGAACCCAAATTGGAGAAATGTGTCTTCATAGGATACCCAAAGGAGACTGTTGGGTACACCTTCTATCACAGATCCGAAGGCAAGACATTCGTTGCTAAGAATGGATCCTTTCTAGAGAAGGAGTTTCTCTCAAAAGAAGTGATTGGGAGGAAAGTAGAACTTGACGAGGTAACTGTACCTGCTCCCTTATTGGAAAGTAGTACACCACAGAAACCTGTTTCTGCGACACCTACACCGATTAGTGAGGAAGCTAATGATAATGATCATGAAACTTCAGAACAAGATACTACTGAACCTCGTAGATCAACCAGAGTAAGATCCGCACCAGAGTGGTACGGTAATCCTGTTCTGGAAGTCATGCTACTAGATCATGATGAACCTACGAACTATGAAGAAGCGATGGTGAGCCCAGATTCCGCAAAATGGCTTGAAGCCATGAAATCTGAGATGGGATCCATGTATGAGAACAAAGTCTGGACTTTGGTTGACTTGCCCAATGATCGGCAAGCAATTGAGAATAAATGGATCTTCAAGAAGAAGACTGACGCCGACGGTAACATTACTGTCTACAAAGCTCGACTTGTCGCAAAAGGTTTTCGGCAAGTTCAAGGGATTGACTACGATGAGACCTTCTCACCCGTAGCGATGCTTAAGTCTGTCCGAATCATGTTAGCAATTGCCGCATTTTATGATTATGAAATTTGGCAGATGGATGTCAAAACTGCATTCCTGAATGGATTTCTGGAAGAAGAGTTGTATATGATGCAACCAGAAGGTTTTGTCGATCCAAAGGGAGCTAACAAAGTGTGCAAGCTCCAGCGATCCATTTATGGACTAGTGCAAGCCTCTCGGAGTTGGAATAAACGTTTTGATAGTGTGATCAAAGCATTTGGTTTTATACATACTTTTGGAGAAGCCTGTATTTACAAGAAAGTGAGTGGGAGCTCTGTAGCATTTCTGATATTATATGTGGATGACATATTACTAATTGGAAATGATGTAGAATTTTTGGATAGCATAAAGGGATACTTGAATAAGAGTTTTTTAATGAAAGACCTCGGTGAAGCTGCTTACATATTAGGCATTAAGATCTATAGAGATAGATCAAGACGCTTAATTGGACTTTCACAAACCACATACCTTGACAAAGTTTTGAAGAAGTTCAAAATGGATCAAGCAAAGAAAGGGTTCTTGCCTGTGTTACATGGTGTGAAATTAAGTAAGACTCAATGCCCGACCACTGCAGAAGATAGAGAGAATATGAAAGATGTTCCCTATGCATCAGCCATAGGATCTATCATGTATGCAATGCTGTGTACCTGACCTGATGTGTGCCTTGCTCTAGCAGGGAGGTACCAAAGTTATCCAGGAGTGGATCACTGGACAGCGGTCAAGAACATCCTAAAATACCTGAAAAGGACTAAGGATATGTTTCTCGTATATGGAGGTGACAAAGAGCTCATCGTAAAAGGTTACATTGATGCAAGCTTTGACACTGATCTGGACGATTCTAAATCGCAAACCGGATACGTGTTTACATTAAACGGTGGGGCTGTAAGTTGGTGCAGTTCTAAACAAAGCGTTGTGGCGGGATCTACATGTGAGGCGGAATACATAGCTGCTTCGGAAGCAGCAAACGAAGGAGTCTGGATGAAGGAGTTTATATCCAATCTAGGTGTCATACCTAGTGCATTGGGTCCAATGAAAATCTTTTGTGACAATACTGGTGCAATTGCCTTGGCAAAGGAATCCAGATTTCACAAGAGAACCAAGCACATCAAGAGACGCTTCAATTCCATCCGGGATCTAGTCCAGGTGGGAGACATAGAGATTTGCAAGATACATACGGATCTGAATGTTGCAGACCCGTTGACTAAGCCTCTTCCACGAGCAAAACATGATCAGCACCAAGGCTCCATGGGTGTGAGAATCATTACTATGTAATCTAGATTATTGACTCTAGCGCAAGTGGGAGACTGAAGGAAATATGCCCTAGAGGCAATAATAAAGTTATTATTTATTTCCTTATATCATGATAAATGTTTATTATTCATGCTATAATTGTATTAACCGGAAACATAATACATGTGTGAATACATAGACAAACAAAGTGTCACTAGTATGCCTCTACTTGACTAGCTCGTTAATCAAAGATGGTTATGTTTCCTAACCATGAACAATGAGTTGTTATTTGATTAACGGGATCACATCATTAAGTGAATGATCTGATTGACATGACCCATTCCATTAGCTTAGCACCCGATCGTTTAGTATGTTGCTATTGCTTTCTTCATGACTTATACATGTTCCTATAACTATGAGATTATACAACTTCCGTTTACCGGAGGAACACTTTGGGTGCTACCAAACATCACAACGTAACTGGGTGATTATAAAGGAGTACTACAGGTGTCTCCAAAGGTACATGTTGGGTTGGCGTATTTCGAGATTAGGTTTTGTCACTCCGATTGTCGGAGAGGTATCTCTGGGCCCTCTCGGTAGTGCACATCACTTAAGCCTTGCAAGCATTGCAACTAATGATTTAGTTGCGGAATGATGGATTACAGAACGAGTAAAGAGACTTGCCAGTAACGAGATTGAACTAGGTATTTGGAATACCGACGGTCGAATCTCGGGCAAGTAACATACCGATGACAAAGGGAACAACGTATGTTGTTATGCGGTCTGACCGATAAAGATCTTCGTAGAATATGTAGGATCCAATATGGGCATCCAGGTCCTGCTGTTGATTATTGACCGGAGACATGTCTCGGTCATGTCTACATTGTTCTCGAACCCGTAGGGTCCGCACGCTTAAGGTTACGATGACAGTTATATTATGAGTTTATGCATTTTGATGTACCGAAGGTTGTTCGGAGTCCCGAATATGATCACGGACATGACGAGGAGTCTCGAAATGGTCGAGACATAAAGATTGATATATTGGAAGCCTATGTTTGGATATCGGAAGTGTTCCGGGTGAAATCGGGATTTTACCGGAGTACCGGGAGGTTACCGGAACCCCCCAGGGAGCTAGATGGGCCTTTATGGGCCTTGGTGGAAAAGAGAAGAGGCAGCCCATAGTGGGCCGCGCGCCCCTCCCCTCCCTTGGTCCGAATTGGACAAGGAGAGGGGGCCGGCCCCTCTCTCTCTTTCCCCCCCTCCGCGAGTCCTATTCCAACTAGGATTGGGGGGGGGGGGAATCCTACTCCCGAAGGGAGTAGGACTCTCCTGGCGCACCCTATGTGGCCGGCCGGCCTCCCCCCTTTGGTCCTTTATATACTGCGGCAGAGGCACCCTAGAGACACACAAGTTGATCCACGTGATCTATTCCTTAGCCGTGTGCGGCGCCCCTAGCCACCATAGTCCTCGATAATATTGTAGCGGTGCTTAGGCGAAGCCCTGCAGCAGTAGTACATCAAGATCGTCACCACGCCGTCGTGCTGACGGAACTCTTCCCCGACACTTTGCTGTATTGGAGTCCGGGGATCGTCATCGAGCTGAACGTGTGCTAGAACTCGGAGGTGCCGTAGTTTCGGTGCTTGATCGGTCGGATCGTGGAGACGTACGACTACATCAACCAAACGCTTCCGTTGTCGATCTACTAGGTATGTAGATCATACTCCCCCTCTCGTTGCTATGCATCACCATGATCTTGCGTGTGCGTAGGAATTTTTTTGAAATTACCACGAAACTCAACAACCGATGCCTCCAGAGATTACCTGGATAGTTGTGCTGGTTCTGTTTTCAGGGAAAGAACACCCGATGAAGCTGAAATTCTATGGAATAATATGTTGACAAATGGAAATAATTGGACACCTCCGGAGCCAATTCCTGAGCCTATTCCTAAACCAACTCCGAAGAAGAGGGGTATTCTATTTGTCAGTCCTGAAGATATGCAAGAGGCAAAGAAATCTATGAAAGAGAAAGGTATTAAAGCTGAAGATGTTAAGAATTTACCTCCTATTGAAGAAATACATGGTCTTAATTTACCGCCTGTTGAAGAAACATATAATCTTAACTCTTTACCTATTGAAGAAACTCATGGTCTTGATGACCCGACACAGGTAGTAAAGGTAAATTCTCTCTATAGATATGATAAAGCTGAAATCCCATTTACTAAATTTGCTAGCCCATGCTTAGATGAGTTTGATAAATTTATGGCTAAGCAAGAAGACTTTAATGCTTATTTTGGTGGACAATTGAAATACAATTCAAATATGCTTGAACACTTGGGTGATTATATGGCTAATGTTAAAGGTGAACTTAAACTTATTAGTAAACATGCTTCTATGGTTACCACTCAAGTAGAACAAGTACTTAAAGCTCAAAATGATTTGCTCAATGAATTGAATAGTAAGGATAATGATAATGCTGTTAGAGTGGCTACTAGAACTGGTAGAATGACTCAGGAACCTTTGTATCCTGAAGGCCACCCTAAGAGAATTAAGCAAGATTCTCAGAGAAATAATATAGATGTACCTAGTTCTTCTAAAAAGAAGAAAAAGAAAAATGATAGGACTTTGCATGCTTCTAGTGATCCTATTGTTGAAACACCTAAGAATCCAAATGATATTTCTATTTCTGATGCTGAAACTCAATCTGGTAATGAACCTGAAACTAGTAATAATGCTAATAATAATGTTCATGATGATGCTCAACCTAGTAATGATAATGACATAGAAATTGAACCTGATGTTGATCTTGATAACCCACAATCAAAGAATCAACGTTATGATAAGAAAGGCTTTGTTGCTAGGAAACATGGTAAAGAAAGAGAACCCTGGGTTCAAAAACCCATGCCTTTTCCTCCCAAACCATCCAAGAAAAAGGATGATGAGGATTTTGAGCGCTTTGCTGAAATGATTAGACCTATGTTTTTGCGTATGTGATTAACTGATATGCTTAAAACCAATCTTTATGCTAAGTACATGAAAGATATTATTACAAATAAAAGAAAGATACTGGAAGCTGAAATTTCCACTGAAAGGATCGATATGGTTGACTAGAGGGGGGGGGGCGGTGAATAGGCAACTACCAATTTTTAACTTTTCTTTACCAAATTATACTTTGCATCAAAGTAGGTTGTCTAGATGTGCAACTAGGTGAGCAACCTATATGATGCAATAACAACAAGCATACAAGCAAGCAAGAGAAGTAACACTAAAGAGCTTGCACAAGTAAAGGTAAGAGATAACCAAGAGTGGATCCGGTGAAGACGAGGATGTGTTACCGAAGTTCCTTCCTTTTGAGGGGAAGTACGTCTCCGTTGGAGCGGTGTGGAGGCACAATGCTCCCCAAGAAGCCACTAGGGCCACCGTATTCTCCTCACGCCCTCACACAATGCGAGATGCCGTGATTCCACTATTGGTGCCCTTGAAGGCGGCAACCGAACCTTTACAGACAAGGTTGGGGAATCTCCACAACTTAATCAGAGGCTCCCAACAAAACCACGAAGCTTCACCACAATGGACTATGCCTCCGTGGTGACCTCAACCGTCTAGGGTGCTCAAACACCCAAGAGTAACAAGATCCGCTAGGGATGAGTGGGGGAATTGAAAATCCCTTGGTGGAAGTGTAGATCAGGGCCTTCTCAACCACTCCCGAGAAAATCAACAAGTTTGATTGGCTAGAGAGATAGATCGGGCGAAAATGGAGCTTGGAGCATTTAATGGAGCTTGAGCATTAATGGAGCTTGAGGGGGAAGAGGTAGATCAAAGGAGAAGAAGGGGACCCCCTTTTATAGTGGGGGCAACAATCCAACCGTTGCCCCACCAACCGCCCCGCACAGGGCGGTAGTACCGCAAAAGGGGGGGGGGGCTGTACTACCGCTAAGCCAGCGGTACTGCCGCTCCAGCGAGCGGTACTGCCGCGCAGAGAAGAGCAGCAGGGATCTGGACCCAGCGCGGTACTACCGCGGTGGTAAGGGCGGTACTACCGCTTCGAAACGGTACTACCACCTCTACTACCGCAACTAGTGCCGCAAAATCCGACACGAGAAAAAGAGCCCTCGAGTTGAGGCGGTAGGAGCCAGACAGCCCAGCGGTAGTACAGCAGCGGGGTTACAGGCGGTACTACCTCTGTGGAGCGGTACTGCCGCTTGTGACCCTTCGGCGGTACTACCGCTGGTAGTGCGGTACTACCGCTGGGACACAGAAGAGAGAGAGAGAGAGAGAGAAGATCTCTCCATCGAGGCTGAGGACGAGGCGGTGGTGCCAGGCAGGCCAGCGGTAGTACTGCTATGAAGTCACGAGCGGTACTACTGCTTTGGAGCGGTACTGCCGCTTGTGACTCCTCAACGGTACTACCGCTGGGTTGCGTGGTACTACCGCTGGAACCCAGACAGGACACAGAAAAGAGAAGAGATCTCTGCAAAGAAGTGGAAGAGCTCGGAGGGTGAGAAGCTGACGTGTACGTGTTGATTCCACCCATGCAATAACCCAGCGGACCCCCTCTTGATAGTACGGTGCCCTCTACGCAACTAGTCCACCAAAAGAGAAACGAAAGAGCTACACCGTCTTGAATGACACTCCGAAGGAAAGAAAACGTATCGTGCCAAGGATGAATCTGTGAACTACTCAAAGCACATGATTAGTCTGCAAACATGTTGTCATCAATCTCCAAAACTACCTCGAGAGAGATATGCCTCAACAATCTCCCCCTTTTTGGTGGATTGATGAGAACTAGGGATTTGCACAAGGAAAAGATATAACAGTAGGAAAACTAAGAACTACAAAATATAGACGGGCTCCCCCTGAATGTGTGCACCTAGTTAGAGGAGCAAAAGGAAAGCAAGACACACACATCCGGATCAACACTCCCCCTATATTTTATAGTCCAACAATTCTAAGCACAAGATATATGAGAGAAGAGTATAAAACAGGACAAGCATGCAACTCATAATATACTACAGTACTGAATAGACATAAGTAATAAGGTAGCGATAGGGAGCATATGTCTCACACCATATGTCTAGAACTTAGGTCTCACAGGCACCAAACCAAACCAAACAAAGACACCAAGAGAACACACAAGAAAACACAAGACGACACACTCAAAGCACGACAACAACACAAATTCCTACACTCTCTCCCCCTTTGGCAGCGAGACACCAAAAAGGGCAAAGAGTGATGCTACAACTCCAGGTGATGGCAAGCTGAGGATCTCGAACATCACATCTCAGCGTGATCGTCTGCATCTTCGTCGTTGGTCAAAAACTGCTCGGCGTCGGAGTCGGTCTAAGGGCAATGCTGATGAATCCATTCCTCCTCTTCAGTGATCCGACCCTCAGAACCACTGACAACTGTCGCTCCCATCTGACGCATGAGCTCCTTGTGGCGCACCCTGGCATGCTTCTCCGCCACATGAGTCATGTAGTGACCATGAGGCTCCATGCAGAAAAGCTTCTTCATCTTGCGTTTAAGCTTCAGCGCCCACGAAGGTTCTACACTAGAGGGCCCAAAGTCCTCCTCGTGATCATTAGGGCAGCCCCACCCTCGGTCTCCATGGCAGCAGCAGCAGCAGACGGACCCCCGGTTTGAGGCGCTGGGGTGACCCAATTGTCCTTCTTCCTCAGACGCTCGATCTCATGGGAAACCAAGTCTCCAGTTTCCAGCAACACTCTGGGATAGATCTGTGCCCAGGCCCTCTCAATGAGCCTCATGATGAATGGACCATATATCGGGCACTTGCGCTCAGACACAGCAGAGAGAAGTTCAGACCACATGACATGAGAAATATCCAGGCTCTCTCCAGTGTTTGCTTCCTTCTCATGCTGACAAAAAAGAAGCATGTCCACGAGATAAGAGTGGACCATATCTAGATTCCCGATGCGAGGGAAGAGAGTCTCACAGAAGGTACGATGAAGAATGTCCAGATACAGAGACAGCTCATAGGTTTTCTTCTTAGTCACTGGGTGAACTTTCACAGTGCAGTAGGGCCAAAGTGCTTGCTTGTGAGTGGACGTAGCATTGCGGTGAGGGCGGAAACCGACTGAAGTCTCAAGCCCACGATCCTCCACATCAAGTAACTCCATGAAGGCCTTCCACTTGACGGAAAGCAACTTGCCATTGGTCATCCAAGTCAGAGTCCTGTCGGCATCCGTTCCAAGATGAACGGTAGCAAAGAATTGAGCCACCAAATCTGCATCGAAATCTTTGTTGAACTGCATGATCCTGAGAATGTTCAGCTGAGTGCACATCTGAAGGGCTTCACCAAAGTACATAGGTTCCTTCTCCATAGCATCAGTGTCGATGGAGCAAACATCAACAAAGAGATTCTTCTTGGCCTTGATCACATCAAAATAGATGGCAAACTGAAATGGGTTCCAGAACAGGCGGTTGACCAAAGTGGGTTCTTGGTCCACCTCATAGGGATTGCGGCGACGCCTTTCCCAAAACTCCTTGGCAGTCATCTCAGTCACAGTCTTCCCTTTTGGCTTGGTGGCGGATCTCTTCGACTGCTGAGGAGGTGGAGGAACACTTGCGGATGCACCTGCTGGTGGCCGTTGGGTGCTAGAGGAACCACCGGCTGGCTCAGAGGTGCGGTAGAATTTTGATGTTGCACGCCCGGGGTTGATACGGCGAGCTTGATGCTCAGGATGTTCATCACCTGGAGCCAAACACAAGAACACGCAAAACAACCAGAAAGAACGAGCATAAGCCAACAAACACAACAAAAAGGATCAAGGTAAGGTAGGAATATGATGGAATTTGGCAGGCAGCGGTAGTACCGTGACATGCCCGCGGTAGTACCGCTCGAGGTCAAGCGGTAGTACCGCTCCAACGAGAGCGGTAGTACTGCTCGAGGCGGAGAAACAGCGGTTTCCTACTACCGTGGTCAGATCCGACACTACCGGCCTGCCAAATTTAAAAATATTCCTACCAAACTCTAATCCAGATAGTCTAGTTGCCTTCTCCAACCTACTCAAGCCTAGATTTAACCAAAAAATCTAGAGATGCAACCACCATTCCCCCTAAGAAGCAAGATCTGAAAACAAGACAAAGGGAGAGAAGGAACGGGGGCAATACCGGCATCCATGGCAAGAGAACGAGGTGGGGATCGACTCCACCGAAGGAAACGGAGAGGGATGCTCTGGAGACGAAGATCCGCCAGAGCCCTCCCGCGGCATGGCGAGGCTGGAGAGAGAGGAAGAGGAACGAGGGGGCAAAGTGAATGGGTATGGGGGAGAAGAAACCTCCCCCTGCCGCGATATAACCCCCTGGTCCCGTCCCTCAGCGGTAGTACTACGCTGGGGGCGGTAGTACCGCTTATAAGCGGTAGTACCGCGCGCCAGCAGCGGTAGTACCGCCCAGCACGCCATGGCAACCAAACAACAAGGCCTAGCTCAAAAAAAAAGAAAACAAAAAGGCAAGAAGAGAGAGCACACCAGCAAACGGCCAAGACACACCTCTTCAAGAGAGGGCGGTGGCCGAGGCCACCTATGTTTGAGTCAAGAGGTATGGCGCCGCAAAGATTTTAACCTTGGGCCCATGACCAAAACTCATCTTTGAAACACAAGTACCATCAACAATGGCTAAAGTGAAAGACTTGATCAGTTTATGCATAATGGGGGGAGGAAGAGTTCATTTAGAGAACAATGCTCCCCCTATGTCCATGCCTACACCTAAACTAGACAACAAATTGAGCGTGGTGGGGTGTGCAAGGGTTCAAGCCACATTGCTCGAATCAATGATATTTAGCTCATGCCTTAACTCGCGAAATCTTGCTTCATCCAACGACTTCGTGAAAATATCTGCAAGGTTGTCATGAGTGTTGACATAGTTGAGCTCGATCTCTCCTCGCCTAATGTGATCCCGGATGAAGTGATACCGAATCTCAATATGCTTCGTCTTGAAGTGTTGCACCGGGTTGAGAGAGATCTTGATGGCACTTTCATTGTCACACCAAAGAGGCACTTTGTCACAAGTGACACCGTAATCCTTTAAATTTGCCTCATCCATAGGAGTTGTGCACAACAACTACCGGCTGCTACATACTCTGCCTCGGTGGACAAAAGAGACACACAACTTTGCTTTTTGGAAGACCAACTTACCAAAGAGCAACCAAGGAATTGGCACCCTCCATAAGTGGACTTCCTATCCACTTTGTCTCCCTCCCAATCGGAATCCGAGTACCCTACAAGCTTGAAGTTTGATCCTCTTGGGTACCATAAGCCAAAGTTTGGGGTATGAGCCAAATATCAAAAGATTCGTTTGACCGCCACATAGTGACTTTCCTTAGGTGCGGCTTGAAACCGTGCACAAATTCCCACACTCAACATGATATCCGGTCTAGATGCACAAAGGTAAAGCAAGGATCCAATCATGGAGCGATATACCTTTTGATCCACCGCTTTACCGTTGAGATCTATGTCAAGTTGGCACTTGGTGGGCATTGGAGTGGAAGCCGGCTTGACATCACTTAGCTTGAATCTTTTGAGCATCTCTTGAGTGTATTTGGCTTGATTGATGAAGGTTCCTTCTCTTCTTTGCTTCACTTCGAACCCTAGAAAGAACTTCAACTCTCCCATGGAAGACATCTCGAACTTTGAGGTCATGAGAGCGGAAAATTCCTCATTGAAAGCTTTGTTAGGGGAACCAAAGATGATATCATCAACATATAATTGGCACACAAACAACTCCCCTTTGACCTTCTTAGTAAAAAGAGTGGGGTCGATTAGCCCAACTTCAAAACCATGGTCTTGTAACAACTCGGTAAGGTGGTCATACCACGCACATGGGGCTTGTTTAAGGCCATAGAGTGCCTTATCGAGTTGATACACATGATCGGGAAAGTAGGGATCCTCGAACCCGGGGGGTTGCTTGACATAAACCAATTCATTAATGGGACCATTAAGAAAAGCACTCTTCAAATCCATTTGTTGTAACTTAAAGTTATGATGAGAAGCATAAGCAATCAACACATGCGAATAGATTCAAGACGAGCAACGGGAGCAAAGGTTTCACCGTAGTCAATACCCTCGACTTGGGAGTAGCCTTGTGCTACCAAACGAGCCTTGTTGCGAATGATAATCCCATGGGCATCTTGATTGTTCTTAAATATCCACTTGGTTCCAATGACATTGTGATTCCCCGTCGGTCTTGGCACCAATCTCCACACTTTGTTGTGCTCGAAGTTGTTGAGTTCCTCATGCATGGCATTGAGCCAATCCGGATCTTCTAGCGCCTCATAGACCTTGTGGGGTTCCACACAAGAGACAAACGCGTGATGCTCACAATAATTTGCTAATTGTCTACGAGTGCTTACCCCCTTTCTTAAGCTTCCAAGCACATTCGTCATGAGATGATCCTTGGTGGAGAGCTTGGAAGCAACCTTGGCGGCACGACGCTCTAATTCCTCCTCAGGGGTGAGACGAGGAGTGGTCACTTGATCATCTTGAGCGTCGTCTTGGGCTTGTTCTTGTTCTTGAACTTGCTCGGAGGAGAGAACTTGACCTTGGGCATCACTTGATGTGTCAACACCGTCTTGAGCGTGATCTTGCCCTTGGTCATGTTCTTGAGGATGAGGGCCTTCATGTTGTTCTTCGGAAGCATGTGGGCCTTGGGTTGGTGATGGCTCCACTTGAGTGGAGCTTTGTCCTTCTCCTTCGGCCACAAGGGGTTCCTCAATGGGTAGGATAAAGCCAACACCCATTCTTATTATGGCTTGGGGAGGAATTTCATCACCTACATCACAAGTGCCACTTTGCTCCACTTGGGAGCCGTTATTCTCATCAAACTCCATGTTACACGTCTCCTTAATAAGTCCCGTGGATTTATTGAGGACACGGTAAGCATGAGAGTTTGTAGCATAACCAACAAATATGCCCTCATAAGCTCTAGCCTCAAATTTAGACAACCGAACACCTTTCTTGAGAATGAAACACTTACATCCGAATACCCGGAAGTACTTGAGGTTGGGCTTGTTGCCAGTGAGTATCTCATATGGAGTCTTGTTCAAGCCCTTGCGGAGGTAGAGCCGATTGGATGCATGACACGCGGTGTTGATGGCTTCGGCCCAAAAGTTGTACAGAGACTTGAACTCCGCCATCATGGTCCTTGCCGCATCCATCAACGTCTGGTTCTTCCTCTCCGCAACACCGTTTTGTTGAGGGGTGTAAGGTGCGGAATATTGATGCTTGATCCCCTCATCACTAAGAAACTCATCCAAGGTGTAGTTCTTGAACTCGGTGCCGTTGTCACTTCTTATTGTCAAGATCTTTGCACTGTGTTGACGTTGTGCTTCATTTGCAAAGTCAATGACGGTTTGTTGGGTCTCGCTCTTCCTCTTGAAGAAATACACCCACGTGTATCTTGAGTAGTCATCCACAATCACCAAGCAATACTTCCTACCTCCAAGACTATCGAAGGATGGAGGCCCAAAGAGATCCATGTGAAGGAGCTCCAAAGGCCTCTTTGAATAAATGATAGTCATGGGAGGGTGAGCCTTCTCATGTAGCTTTCCTTCGATACAAGCACTGCAAGCACGATCTTTAGCAAAACTAACATTCGTTAGTCCACGGACATGATCCCCCTTGAGAATACTTTGCAAAGATCTCATATTGACATGGGCTAGACGGCGATGCCAAAGCCATCCGACATCAAATTTAGCCATTAGGCATGTCGCGGTCTTAGTGGGTCTCTCCGAAAAGTTAATCACATATAGACCGTTCTCGACATGCCCAACAAAGGCTACTTTAAGAGTCTTGCTCCACAAGAGGGCCACGGTATCGACATCAAAGAAAGTGGAAAAGCCCATGATAGCAAGTTGACAAACGAAAAGTAAATTGTATGCAAGGGACTCAACAAGCATGACCTTCTCGATCGTGAGATCATGAGGGATGACCACCTTGCCAAGTCCCAATACCTTAGAGGATGAGGCGTCACCCCACTCGACATTGGTGGGCATAGATGAAATCTTTTGCACATCCACCACCAAGTCCTTGCTTCCAGTCATGTGATTTGTAGCTCCGCTATCGAGCAACCATGATCCCCCACCGGAAGCAAACACCTACAAGAGATTAATGCTTGGTTTTAGGTACCCATTTTGTAATGGGTCCTTTGATGTTAGTAACAAGGGTCTTTGGAACCCAAATAGACCATTCAATGTATTCATGAGGAGAGCCGACGAATTTGGCATAGACATGCCCATCACTAGCACGTCATATCACATATGAAGGATTAAAGTCGCCGGCTTTGATGCGAGGAGTGGCATTGCCCTTTTTGACAATGCCACCCTTCTCATTGTTCTTCTTCTTCTCCTCGGAGGAACTCTCTCCCTCCTTCACAAAGGTTTGCATGAGAGGAGGAGGTCGTTTGGTCTTGTCATTCTTCCTCTTGTTCTTGGAGTCGGGCACGTACCCAACCCCTTCCTTGGCCACAACTCCCTTTTGGTTGATCAAGAGGTCGTTGAGGTTCTTCTTGCCTTGTATGCAAGTCGCAAGACCTCTCTCAAGTTGCCCCTTTAGTTTAGCGTTCTCCTCAACGAGATGCACATGCTCACAACATGGGTTAGTAGCATTTGCATTATCAATTAACATCATACGAGGAAAAGTGGCTTTTTCCTTGGTTAGCTTTACTTGAAGTTGATCATGAGACTCTTTGAGGCTAGCATGAGCACCCTTCAAGACCTTGTGAGCCTTGTCAAGTAGATCAAACTCCTCTTTGAGTCTAGCAAGATCAACCTCAAGTTCGGCCTTCTCAGAGTTTAGCACATAAGAAACAATGAGGACATGATCATAATCTTTTTAACTTAGCATGATCAACGTTGTGTGACTCCTCAAGAGCCAAACGAAGACCACGCTCTTCCTCAAGAGCATTAGAAAGATCCAAAATCTCATCGGCATAGTCACGACTATGGTCTTCCATCTTAGTGATGGTGTCTTCGTGAGCCTCGATCATGTCATTGGCTTCACCAAGTTGTTCCAAGAGAGCAACAAAGTGCTTCTTGGATTTTCCCTTAAGTTTGCCCATAAAGGCCTCAAACTCATCAGTCTCCACATTCTCTCCCTCAAGTTCATTAATGCTATCCGTCGGAGAAGGATGATTAATGCTGGTAGTTTTGATTTTGGGGGTTACCTTGTTGGTGGCTTTAGCCATGAGGCATTTGGCGGTGATGCTCTCATTGGGTGAGTCGAAGAGGGACACCCGTGGAGTCGTCGCAATGGCAATGGAGGCCATGGCAACCGACTCATCACCTTCATCATCATCGTCATCCTCATTGTACTCTTCTTGTACCACCAATGCCTTGGGAGGAGTCTTCTTGGTGAAGTTGCTCTTGTTGGGGAACGACTTGGCCTTGTCCTTTCGGATGAGCTTGCCACCATTGTCTTCCCTCTTCTCATATGGGCACTCCGCAACAAAATGACTCACGTTGCCACAATTGTAGCAAGTCCTTACACGTTGCTTGCTCTTCGTGCCACTTGAGTTATTCTTGTTAAAGTTTGGCCTCGAGTTTTTCTTGCTCCAAAATTGCCTTGAAGCGAGTTCCATGTGTTCATGATAAGCATACTTCGTATCCTCGGGGTTGCTCTCCTCTTCTTCTTCCTCCTCTTCTTCTTCAATGGAGAGCTTGGCCTTCAATGCAAGGTTGGGCTTCTTTGCCCTTTGAGAACGAAGCACCGCATTGTTGGTGGTCTTGTCCAAAATGTTCATGGCCACAAACTCATCCAACACTTCGCTTGAGGTCAAAGTGTGGACGTCCGGTCTTTGACGAATGACGGAGGACATGGCCTTGTGGTAGGGAATCATTGCCTTGAGGAATTTGCGCTTGATCCAATTGTCATCTGTGTCCTTGCTCCCGTGATCTCGGAGTGAGACCGCGAGTTTAGTTACCCTCCGATAAAGCTCACGAGGTTCTTCATCTTCTTTCATTGCAAACTCATCGACCTCATCTTGCACCACTTCATAATTGGAGCGTTGAATGCTTGCGCTTCCCCGGTAGAGGGAGACAACACAAATCCATGCATCTTTAGCCAAAGCGAAGGGCCGAAAATGAGGTAGGTCTTCGGGTGGGATTGCATCTTGAATGATGAAGAGAGCATTCTCATTGAATTGATTATCCGCGGCTTCTCGAGGAGTGAAGTTGCTTGAATCATGCGGACAGAAACCTTCTTCAATGATTCTCCAAAGGTTAGTGTTCACATGATTTAAATGACGTTTAAAGCGGTAAACCCAAGAATCAAAGTCCTCATTTTTCACAATCTTAGGGGGAGGACCGGCATGATTCAAATGAGTAGAAGGAACCGGTCCACCATAAACAAGTGGTGGTTCCACATGAGAAAAGATGCCGGTGCCATTTTTACCACTAGAAGAAGGAGCCTATTCACTACTAGCTTCCCCCTTGTCGGGGATAGCATCCGTCACCTTGTCGGTGGGGTCACCCACTTTCAATAGTGCGGTGGATAGTTTAAGCCCCTCAAGAAATTTAGTAAACATGCTTTCAACCTCAGTCGTCATGGAGGTTTTCAATGTCTCCAAGGCCACATTTAACTCCTCACGAGAGACCGAGGTTCCCCCATCGCCCGTAGACGAGATCGGATTCACACCGGACTGTTCCTCCACACCGTCTACGGTATCAACCATACTCTTTGGACGGTAAAGTCCTTAATAAAGAGACGAGGCTCTGATACCAATTGAAAGGATCGATATGGTTGACTAGAGGGGGAGGGGGTGAATAGGCAACTACCAATTTTTAACTTTTCTTTACCAAATTAAACTTTGCATCAAAGTAGGTTGTCTAGATGTGCAACTAGGTGAGCAACCTAGATGATGCAATAACAACAAGCATACGAGCAAGCAAGAGAAGTAACACTAAAGAGCTTGCACAAGTAAAGGTAAGAGATAACCAAGAGTTGATCCGGTGAAGACGAGGATGTGTTACCGAAGTTCCTTCCTTTTGAGGGGAAGTACGTCTCTGTTACAGCGGTGTGGAGGCACGATGCTCCCCAATAAGCCACTAGGGCCACCGTATTCTCCTCACACCCTCACACAATGCGAGATGCCATGATTCCACTATTGGTTCCCTTGAAGGCGGCAACCGAACCTTTACAAACAAGGTTGGGGCAATCTCCACAACTTAATCGGAGGCTCCCAACAAAACCACGAAGCTTCACCACAATGGACTATGGCTCCATGGTGACCTCAACCGTCTAGGGTGCTCAAACACCCAAGAGTAACAAGATCCGCTAGGGATGAGTAGGGGAATCGAAAATCCCTTGGTGGAAGTGTAGATCGGGGCCTTCTCAACCACTCCCGAGCAAATCAACAAGTTTGATTGGCTAGAGAGATAGATCGGGTGAAAATGGAGCTTGGAGCATTTAATGGAGCTTGAGCATTAATGGAGCTTGAGGGGGAAGAGGTAGATCAAAGGAGAAGAAGGGGACCCCCTTTTATAGTGGGGGCAACAATCCAACCGTTGCCCCACCAACCAGCCCCGCACAGGGCGGTAGTACCGCAAAAGGGGGGGCGGTACTACCGCTGAGCCAGCGGTACTGCCGCTCCAGCGAGCGGTACTGCCGCGCAGAGAAGAGCAACATGGATCTAGACCCAGCGCAGTACTACCGCGGTGGTAAGGGCGGTACTACCGCTCCGAAACGTTACTACTGCCTCTACTACCGCAACTAGTGCCGCAAAACCCGACATGAGAAAAAGAGCCCTCGAGTCGAGGCGGTAGGAGCCAGACAGCCCAGCGGTAGTACAACAGCGGGGTCACGGGCGGTACTACCGCTGTGGAGCTGTACTGCCACTTGTGACCCTTCGGTGGTACTACCGCTGGTAGTGCGGTACTACCACTGGGACACAAAAGAGAGAGAGAAGATCTCTCCATCGAGGCTGAGGACGAGGCGGTGGTGCCAGGCAGGCCAGCGGTAGTACTGCTATGGAGTCACGGGCGGTACTACTGCTTTGGAGCGGTACTGCCGCTTGTGACTCCTCAACGGTACTACCGCTGGGTTGCACGGTAGTACCGCTGGAACCCAGACAGGACACAGAAAAGAGAAGAGATCTCTCCAAAGAAGTGGAAGAGCTCGGAGGGTGAGAAGCTGATGTGTACGTGTTGATTCCACCCATGCAATACCCCAGCGGACCCGCTCTTGATAGTACGGTGCCCTCTACGCAACTAGTCCACCAAAAGAGAAACGAAAGAGCTACACCGTCTTGAATGACACTCCGAAGGAAAGAAAACTTCTCGTGCCAAGGATGAATCTGTGAACCGATGGACCGAGGGGGACACGTCCTAGTAGCTGCTGACGGCCACCGCCGAGCACGTCCCAACACTGAGCTTGGTCGAGTCAAACTCGTACGCCGCCACACATGTCGCCATCAAATTCGATCTGACCTTAAGCATAGTAGCAACAAGGGCACCTACTTGGACCGACACCGCAATGGAGCTACAAGGTCGGAGAGCACTAACACGGAGGCATACCAGCACATACTAGGTCGGCCGCCTGCACCTGCACTCCACCGGGTGCCATCCACCACCGCAAAATAGATATGCTCCACCCCGCTGGCACCACGGACCACCGCCTCAAGAGAGCAATGGGCCGCCCCACAGCCACCCGAAGGAGCCCGAGTAGCAGGCCGCCAAGTAGAGACTCTGAGCAGCTCCACCTTGTCGGAGACTCCACGCAGCGCTGCCGGCCCACGCTGACATAGCCCTCGCATCCCAGTGGCCGCCACACGCTAGATCTAGGCACAGGCCGCACCGCCACCGAATGCCACCACCAGCAGAACCCACCGCCGTCCACACCACCCATCATGAAGCAGACACACCTGCCCGCTTCCTTGATGCATGTGCACAAACACGCCGTGGTGCCCGGCCACCGCGCAGCGTCCTGCCCGTCGGAGCCACCCCGCACTTCCTAGCATGAGGAGAAGAGGTCGCCCCACCACCGACGGCTCCTGTCGAGCTTTGCCCGACCGAGCATGCTGGCGGTGGCGAGGATGGGGGGAGGAGAAGTGCCTGGTGGTGGCACATTGGGGTTCCCTCCCCGTCGCCTTACCGGGGGTGGGGGTGGGTCGGTGACGAGGGAGGGGCTGGATAAGTATTGGATTGGTTGTCAACCAACTTGTCACTCGGTTCAGAAATCACCCCCACACACACGAGGCCTATGGTGCTGGCTTCGTGTCTGGTGGCCGAGACAGTGACTGCTGACCTCAGATCAGAGGTTGCAGCTGCATCAGTGGTGGTGGTGGCGGGTCATCACGGGCATGTGGAGGCTGCGCCCCATTGCCCTCGACGGTGGTGGACGAGGCAAAGGCAAGTGTGGCAGTGTATTTGGGCTAGTCAAATTCCTGTTGCATCCGTGGGCATATCGTTTACTACATCTTTATTTCGAGAAGAAAAAAAATGAAATATTTCATTGTGCTTAGAAGAAACACAACAACCAACAAGCTCCTGACATTGGTTTTGATGGAGCGAACTTCGACCATTTAGTGACGTGGATCTCCATGGCGATGTGTTGAAGGCTAGATACTGAGAGTGGAGCCCTGCTACAGCAGAGCTAGGATGAGCGCCTCTGCTTGCCCATATGGTTGGTCCTTCACTAAATTGACATGAACCCTAAGTTCCCGAAGTCTCACAAACTCATGACTTGCTAGAATGTCCCTATCTGAATGTCCAACATGGTAGCAAAATTTCCGCTGCCCTTTCTACCTCTTCTGTTCTCTTTTCTTCTTACATACAAAATCAATTGGTGGTAGCATCAAGTTTACTCTATGCCGCCTTTTATAACCTGGTTTGGTTAGATGCATATGTACAATGTCCTACCAAATAAAAATTAACGATTTTCTATGAATGGCCAAGTTAGAGCACATGGCCACAATTTTCTAACGTGTGTCTTGTAAAGTTATTATGGTTGTATTTCTGATGCTTGTACTGATGGAGATATAGTGTTCAGAAACTATAGTTATGTCTACTAGAGTCACACCGTGGTTATAAAGCCCAGGCTACTAGTACGTACTATTATTTGCATGGCCATCTACACTGAGCTCATTCGGAAGAGAGGGTGATTATTTGTTGGACTATTGTACAAAATCCAATACCCAACACATATAGCAGGTTAGAGCATCTACAATAGGGTGCCACAAATCGGCCTCACACGCCCGGGCGTGCCGCCAGGTTACTAACCAGTCATTAAATTTTGACCCACGTGGGCGCCTCAAATGCCCGACCTAACCGACACCCCTCATATCTAGCCCAAATATGGGGTGGATGTGGGGCGCCCGGGTGTGTTTGCCATGTCGGCCTGACATTGGGGTCCCATGCGGAATCGCCCGGAAACCCGATGGTTCAACAGAGGTCTCCTT
>NC_041392.1:78288801-78325455 GCF_002162155.2 Triticum dicoccoides
GCTCACCACCCAGGGCCAAATTCAGCTATTTGAGCATGTCGACATCCCCAACCCTAGCAAATCCATCTCCTCCCTCTCCATGCCGCCAGCCCGAGTCCGTTCGCCTTCTCTCTCCCACTCCGGCTCTTCCCACGCTCTTCAGGTTCTTGATGGTCCAGAAGAAGATAACCACCTACGCCATGCTCACGTCGGAGCACCGGTACGAGATCGAGCAGGAGATCCTGACGGGGCACATCGTGCGCGCCGCCCTTGTCGTTGTCGGGCTGCCTTTGGAGTCGTCGGAGCCGGAGGAGGAGGAGGAGGAGCAGAAGGAGGATGAGGAGGAGGGAGAGGAGCAGCAGCTGGCTCTGATGGAGGTGGCAGATCCGGGGAACTAACAACTCATGTTTTCCTTTTCATGAATACATTGTACACATCTGAAATACAGTGCTTCTCAACATGATTGATACATAAATGAGCTTCCAGACACCGGAATTGATATTGCGAGGCAAAAAGTATTCCCCCTATTGCAAAGTACTACATAGCAGACATTTAAAAAATGAAAAAGGAAATATATTAATATCGCAAAGATACCAATTACACCTAGCACCTGCACCAACAAGAAGTGACAAAGACATCTAGGATGCACACAACCCGAAAAGAAAAGAAAAGATAAAGGGAAAACATGGCCTTGCCAAAGTGATCAACTCCTCTCAGCATCAGCACACAACCACCATAAAAGACAACACCCGGAAAACATAGAAGGCCTCCAAACGCGACGCCTTTAAGAAGGAAACAGTGCACAAGCGCCGTCAGCGCCTGATCCAAAATCATAGGTTTTCACCCTCGAGAAAGACCGATTTGTCACAACAATACCTTCAGCAAGGCAATTTCCAGGCACAACCAATGAAGGCCAGACCTTAGGTTTTCACCCTGAAAGTCACGACTCGACACCTAAGGAGCACCTCCAAAAATGAAATCCTCTTGTGGTGCCGCCCCCACTTGATATTGCTGCCACTAAAAGTTATTAAACATCTGGCTGAGTGCATCACCTACAAGGCCTCCTCCGCCTTACTGATCTTTCGACCTTAGCCATCAAGACTTTCTCTGCCGCTGTTTGTGCCATGGAAATCGAGATGTCGACATGTCCCATGTGTTGGGGAACGTTGCAGAAAATTAAAATTTTTCCTACGGTTTCACCAAGATCCATCTATGAGTTCATCTAAGCAACGAGTCAAGGGGAAGAGTTTGCATCTACATACCACATGTAGATCGAGTGCGGAAGCGTTCAAGGGGATGGTGATGATGGAGTCGTACTCGTCGTGATTCGGATCACCGATGACCAAGTGCTGAACGGACAGCACCTCCGCGTTCAACGCACGTACGGGATGGACGACGTCTCCACCGTCTTGATCCAGCAAGAAGGAAGGAGAGGTTGAGGAAGGCAGCTCCAACGGCAGCACGACGACGTGGTGTAGTTGGTGCAGCAGTACTCCGACAGAGCTTCGCCAAGCACGTACGGAGGAGGAGAGGTGTTGGGGAGGGGAGGGGCTGCGCCTTAAGTTGTATCCAGCAGCCCTCCCCTCACCCCTCTATATATAGGAGGAGAGAGGCAAGGGGCCGGCCCTCTAGGGGAAACCCTAGAGGAGGGCGGCGGCCAAAGGGTGGGGGGCTTGCCCCCCAAGCAAGGGGGGTGCGCCCCCTTTAGGGTTCCCCCCCAACCCTAGGCGCATGGGCCCAAGGGGGGGGGGGCGCCAAGCCCACTAGGGGCTGGCTGCTATCCCTACGCAGCCCAAGTGGCCCCCCGGGAGGGGTGGTCCCTCCCGGTGGGCCCCCGGAACCTCTCCGGTGGTCCCGGTACAATACCGGTATGACCCCGAAACTTTCCGGTGTCCGTTTAACAACTTCCCATATATAAAACTTTACCTCCGGACCATTCCGGAACTCCTCGTGACGTCCGGGATCTCATCCGGGACTCCGAACAACATTCGGTAATCACATACTTGTCTTCCTGATAACCCTAGCGTCACCGAACCTTAAGTGTGTAGACCCTACGGGTTCGGGAGACATGCAGACATGACCGAGACTCTCCGGTCAATAACCAACAGCGGGATCTGGATACCCATGTTGGCTCCCACATGCTCCTCGATGATGTCATTGGATGAACCACGATGTCGAGGATTCGATCAAACCCCGTATACAATTCCCTTTGTCAATCGGTACATTACTTGCCCGAGACCTGATCGTCGGTATCCCAATACCTTGTTCAGTCTCGTTACCGGCAAGTCACTTTACTCGTACCGCAATGCATGATCCCGTGACCAAACACTTGGTCACCTTGAGCTCATTATGATGATGCATTACCGAGTGGGCCCAGAGATACCTCTCCGTCATACGGAGTGACAAATCCCAGTCTCGATCCGTGTCAACCCAACAGACACTTTCGGAGATACCTGTAATGCACCTTTATAGTCACCCAGTGACGTTGTGACGTTTGGTACACCCAAAGCACTCTTACGGTATCCGGGAGTTACACGATCTCATGGTCTAAGGAAGAGATACTTGACATTGGAAAAGCTCTAGCAAACGAACTAACCGACCTTTGTGCTATGCTTAGGATTGGGTCTTGTCCATCACATCATTCTCCTAATGATGTGATCCCGTTATCAACGACATCCAATGTCCATAGCCAGGAAACCATGACTATCTGTTGATCACAACGAGCTAGTCAACTAGAGGCTCACTAGGGACATATTGTGGTCTATGTATTCACCCGTGTATTACGATTTCCGGATAATACAGTTATAGCATGAATAAAAGACTATTATCATGAACAAAGAAACATAATAATAACACTTTTATTATTGCCTCTAGGGCATATTTCCAACAGTCTCCCACTTGCACTAGAGTCAATAATCTAGTTACATTGTGATGAATCAAACACCCATAGAGTTCTGGTGTTGATCATGTTTCGCTCGCGAGAGAGGTTTAGTCAACGGATCTGCGACATTCAGATCCGTATGTACTTTGCAAATTTCTATGTCTCCATCTTGAAAATTTTCACGGATGGAGTTGAAACGACGCTTGATGTGCCTGGTCTTCTTGTGAAATCTGGGCTCTTTCGCAAGGGCAATAGCTCCAGTATTGTCACAGAAAAGTTTGATCGGCCCCGACGCATTGGGTATGACTCCTAGGTCGGTGATGAACTCCTTCACCCAAATAGGTTCATGCGCTGCCTCCGAGGCTGCCATGTACTCCGCTTCACATGTAGACCCCGCCACGACGCTTTGCTTGCAGCTGCACCAGCTTACTGCTCCACCATTCAACATATACACGTATCCGGTTTGTGACTTAGAGTCATCCAGATCTGTGTCGAAGCTAGCGTCGACGTAACCCTTTACGACGAGCTCTTCGTCACCTCCATAAACGAGAAACATGTCCTTTGTCCTTTTCAGGTACTTCAGGATATTCTTGACCGCTGTCCAGTGTTCCTTGCCGGGATTACTTTGGTATCTTCCTACCAAACTTACGGCAAGGTTTACATCAGGTCTGGTACACAGCATGGCATACATAATAGATCCTATGGCTGAAGCATAGGGGATGACACTCATCTCTTCTTTATCTTTTGCCGTGGTCGGGCATTGAGCCAAGCTCAATCTCACACCTTGCAATACAGGCAAGAACCCCTTCTTAGACTGATCCATTTTGAACTTCTTCAAAATCTTATCAAGGTATGTGCTTTGTGAAAGACCTATGAGGCGTCTCGATCTATTTCTATAGATCTTGATGCCTAATATATAAGCAGCTTCTCCAAGGTCCTTCATTGAAAAACACTTATTCAAGTAGGCCTTAATGCTGTCCAAGAATTCTATATCATTTCCCATCAAAAGTATGTCATCTACATATAATATGAGAAATGCTACAGAGCTCCCACTCACTTTCTTGTAAACGCAGGCTTCTCCATAAGTCTGCATAAACCCAAACGCTTTGATCATCTCATCAAAGCGAATGTTCCAACTCCGAGATGCTTGCACCAGCCCATAAATGGATCGCTGGAGCTTGCATACTTTGTTAGCATTCTTAGGATCGACAAAACCCTCCGGCTGCATCATATACAGTTCTTCCTTAAGATGCCCGCTAAGGAATGCCGTTTTGACGTCCATCTGCCATATCTCATAATCATAGTATGCGGCAATTGCTAACATGATTCGGACAGACTTAAGCTTCGCTACGGGAGAGAAAGTCTCATCGTAGTCAATCCCTTGAACTTGCCGATAACCCTTAGCGACAAGTCGAGCTTTATAGATGGTGACATTACCATCCGCGTCCGTCTTCTTCTTAAAGATCCATTTGTTTTCTATCGCTCGCCGATCATCGGGCAAGTCAGTCAAAGTCCATACTTTGTTTTTATACATGGATTCTATCTCGGATTTCATGGCTTCTAGCCATTTGTTGGAATCTGGGCCCGCCATTGCTTCTTCACAGTTCGAAGGTTCACCGTTGTCTAACAACATGATTTCCAGGACAGGGTTGCCGTACCACTCTGGTGCGGAACGTGTCCTTGTGGACCTACGAAGTTCAGTAGCAACTTGATCCGAAGTACCTTGATAATCATCATTATTTTCCTCTTCAGTTGGTGTAGGCATCACAGGAACATCTTCCTGAGCTGCACTACTGTCCCGCTCAAGAGGTAGTACTTCATCGAGTTCTACTTTCCTCCCACTTACTTCTTTCGAGAGAAACTCCTTTTCCAGAAAGGATCCGTTCTTAGCGACAAAGATCTTGCCCTCGGATCTTAAGTAGAAGGTATACCCAATGGTTTCCTTAGGGTATCCTATGAAGACGCATTTTTCCGACTTGGGTTCGAGCTTCTCAGGTTGAAGTTTCTTGACATAAGCATCGCATCCCCAAACTTTCAGAAACGACAGCTTAGGTTTCTTCCCAAACCATAATTCATACGGTGTCGTCTCAACGGATTTAGACGGTGCCCTATTTAAAGTGAATGTAGCTGTCTCTAGAGCGTATCCCCAAAATGATAGTGGTAAATCGGTAAGAGACATCATAGACCGCACCATATCCAATAGAGTGCGATTACGACGTTCGGACACACCGTTACACTGAGGTGTTCCAGGCGGCGTGAGTTGTGAAACGATTCCACATTTCCTTAAGTGTGTACCAAATTCGTGACTTAAGTATTCTCCTCCACGATCTGATCGTAGGAATTTTATCTTTCGGTCACGTTGATTCTCTACTTCATTCTGAAATTCCTTGAACTTTTCAAAGGTCTCAGACTTGTGTTTCATCAAGTAGACATACCCATATCTACTCAAGTCATCAGTGAGAGTGAGAACATAACGATATCCTCCACGAGCCTCAACATTCATTGGACCGCACACATCGGTATGTATGATTTCCAACAAGTTGGTTGCTCGCTCCATTGTTCCGGAGAACGGAGTCTTGGTCATCTTGCCCATGAGGCATGGTTCGCATGTGTCAAATGATTCATAATCGAGAGACTCTAAAAGTCCATTAGCATGGAGCTTCTTCATGCGCTTGACACCAATGTGACCAAGGCGGCAGTGCCACAAGTATGTGGGACTATCGTTATCAACTTTACATCTTTTGGTATTCACGCTATGAATATGTGTAACACTATGTTCGAGATTCATTAAGAATAAACCATTGACCATCGGAGCATGACCATAGAACATATCTCTCACATAAATAGAACAACCATTATTCTCGGACTTAAATGAGTAGCCATCTCGTATTAAACGAGATCCAGATACAATGTTCATGCTCAAATTTGGCACCAAATAACAATTATTAAGGTTCAAAACTAATCCCGTAGGTAAATGTAGAGGTAGCGTGCCGACGGCGATCACATCGACTCTGGAACCATTCCCGATGCGCATCGTCACCTCGTCCTTCGCCAGTCTCCGCTTATTCCGCAGCTCCTGCTGTGAGTTACAAATATGAGCAACGACACCGGTATCAAATACCCAGGAGTTACTACGAGTACTGGTAAGGTACACATCAATTACATGTATATCGAATATACCTTTTGTGTTGCCGGCCTTCTTATCCGCTAAGTATTTGGGGCAGTTCCGCTTCCAGTGACCCTTCCCCTTGCAATAAAAGCACTCGGTCTCAGGCTTGGGTCCATTCTTTGACTTCTTCACGGCAACTGGCTTACCGGGCGCGGCAACCTCTTTGCCGTCCTTCTTGAAGTTCTTCTTACCCTTGCCCTTTTTGAACTTAGTGGTCTTATTGACCATCAACACTTGATGTTCTTTCTTGATTTCAACCTCTGCTGACTTCAGCATAGAAAATACTTCAGGAATGGTCTTTACCATCCCCTGCATATTGTAGTTCATCACAAAGCTCTTGTAGCTTGGTGGGAGCGACTGAAGGATTCTCTCAATGACTGCCTCATCAGGGAGGTTAATATTCAACTGGGTCATACGGTTGTGCAACCCAGACATCTTGAGTATGTGCTCACTGACAGAACTATTTTCCTCCATCTTACAACTATAGAACTTGTTGGAGATGTCATATCTCTCGACCTGGGCGTGAGCTTGGAAAACTAGTTTCAGCTCTTCGAACATCTCATATGCTCCGTGATGCTCAAAACGCTTTTGGAGCCCCGGTTCTAAGATGTAAAGCATGCCGCACTGAACGAGGGAGTAATCATCAGCACGAGACTGCCAAGCATTCATAATGTCTTGGTTCTTTGGGACGGGAGCGTCACCTAGCGGTCCTTCTAGGACATTGTTTCCTGGCAGCTATGAGGATGATCCTCAGGTTTCGGACCCAGTCCGTATAGTTGCTGCCATCATCTTTCAGCTTGGTTTTCTCTAGGAACGTGTTGAAGTTCATGTTGACATGAGCGTTGGCCATTTGATCTACAAGACATATTTGCAAAGGTTTTTAGACTAAGTTCATGATAATTAAGTTCTAATCAAATTATGAACTCCCACTCAGATTAGACATCCCTCTAGTCATCTAAGTGTTACACGATTCGAGTCGACTAGCCCGTGTCCGATCATCACGTGAGACGGACTAGTCATCATCGGTGAACATTCTCATGTTGATCGTATCTTCCATACGACTCGTGTTCGACCTTTCGGTCTCCGTGTTCCGAGGCCATGTCTGTACATGCTAGGCTCGTCAAGTTAACCCTAAGTGTTTTGCTGTATAAAACTGTCTTACACCCGTTGTATGTGAACGTAAGAATCCATCACACCCGATCATCACGTGGTGCTTAGAAGCGACGAACTTTAGCAACGGTGCACAGTTAGGGGAGAACACTTCTTGAAATTGTTGTAAGGGATCATCTTATTTACTACCGTCGTCCTAAGTAAACAAGATGCATAAAACATAATAAACATCACATGCAATTATATAAAGTAGTGACATGATATGGCCAATATCATATAGCTCCTTTGATCTTCATCTTCGGGGCTCCATGATCATCTTGTCACCGGCATGACACCATGATCTCCATCATCGTGTCTTCATGAAGTTGTCACGCCAACGACTACTTCTACTTCTATGACTAACGCGTTTAGCAATAAAGTAAAGTAAGTTACATGGCGTTCTTCAATGACACACAGGTCATACAAAAATAAAGACAACTCCTATGGCTCCTGCCGGTTGTCATACTCATCGACATGCAAGTCGTGAATCCTATTACAAAGAACATGATCTCATACATCACAATTCATCATTCATCACAACTTCTGGCCATATCACATCACATGATCAATCGCTGCAAAAACAAGTTAGACGTCCTCTAATTGTTGTTGCATCTTTTACGTGGCTGCAATTGGGTTCTAGCAAGAATGTTTTCTTACCTACGAATAACCACAACGTGATTTTGTCAAATTCTATTTACCCTTCATAAGGACCCTTTTCATCGAATCCGCTCCAATTAAAGTGGGAGAGACAGACACCCGCCAGCCACCTTATGCAACTAGTGCATGTCAATCGGTGGAACCAGTCTCACGTAAGCGTACGTGTAAGGTTGGTCCGTGCCGCTTCATCCCACAATGCCGTTGAAGCAAGAAAAGACTAGTAGTGGCAAGTAAGTTGACAAGATCCACGCCCACAACAAAATTGTGTTTTACTCGTGCAAAGAGAACTACGCATAGACCTGGCTCATGATGCCACTGTTGGGGAATGTTGCAGAAAATTAAAATTTTTCCTACGGTTTCACCAAGATCCATCTATGAGTTCATCTAAGCAACGAGTCAAAGGGAAGAGTTTGCATCTACATACCACTTGTAGATCGAGTGCGGAAGCGTTCGAGGGCATGGTGATGATGGAGTCGTACTCGTCATGATTCGGATCACCGATGACCAAGTGCTGAACGGACAGCACCTCCGCGTTCAACACACGTACGGGACGGACGACGTCTCCACCGTCTTGATCCAGTAAGAAGGAAGGAGAGGTTGAGGAAGGCAGCTCCAACGGCAGCACGACGGCGTGGTGTAGTTGGTGCAGCAGTACTCCGACAGAGCTTCGCCAAGCACGTACGGAGGAGGAGAGGTGTTGGGGAGGGGAGGGGCTGCGCCTTAAGTTGTATCCAGCAGCCCTCCCCTCACCCATATATATATAGGAGGAGAGAGGCAAGGGGGCCGGCCCTCTAGGGGAAACCCTAGAGGGGGGCGGCGGCCAAAGGGTGGGGGGCTTGCCCCCCAAGCAAGGGGGGTGCGCCCCCTTTAGGGTTCCCCCCCCAACCCTAGGCGCATGGGCCCAAGGGGGGGCGCCAAGCCCACTAGGGGCTGGCTGCTATCCCTACGCAGCCCAAGTGGCCCCCCGGGAGGGGTGGTCCCTCCCGGTGGACCCCCGGAACCTCTCCGGTGGTCCCGGTACAATACCGGTATGACCCCGAAACTTTCCGGTGTCCGTTTAACAACTTCCCATATATAAAACTTTACCTCCGGACCATTCCGGAACTCCTTGTGACGTCCGGGATCTCATCCGGGACTCCGAACAACATTCGGCAATCACATACTTGTCTTCCTGATAACCCTAGCGTCACCGAACCTTAAGTGTGTAGACCCTACGGGTTCGGGAGACATGTAGACATGACCGAGACTCTCCGGTCAATAACCAACAGCGGGATCTGGATACCCATGTTGGCTCCCACATGCTCCTCGATGATGTCATCGGATGAACCACGATGTCGAGGATTCGATCAAACCCCGTATACAATTCCCTTTGTCAATCGGTACGTTACTTGCCCGAGACCCGATCGTCGGTATCCCAATACCTTGTTCAGTCTCGTTACCGGCAAGTCACTTTACTCGTACCACAATGCATGATCCCGTGACCAAACACTTGGTCACCTTGAGCTCATTATGATGATGCATTACCGAGTGGGCCCAGAGATACCTCTCCGTCATACGGAGTGACAAATCCCAGTCTCGATCCGTGTCAACCCAACAGACACTTTCGGAGATACCTGTAATGCACCTTTATAGTCACCCAGTTACGTTGTGACGTTTGGTACACCCAAAGCACTCTTACGGTATCCGGGAGTTACACGATCTCATGGTCTAAGGAAGAGATACTTGACATTGGAAAAGCTCTAGCAAACGAACTAACCGACCTTTGTGCTATGCTTAGGATTGGGTCTTGTCCATCACATCATTCTCCTAATGATGTGATCCCGTTATCAACGACATCCAATGTCCATAGCCAGGAAACCATGACTATCTGTTGATCACAACGAGCTAGTCAACTAGAGGCTCACTAGGGACATATTGTGGTCTATGTATTCACAAGTGTATTACAATTTCCGGATAATACAGTTATAGCATGAATAAAAGACTATTATCATGAACAAAGAAACATAATAATAACACTTTTATTATTGCCTCTAGGGCATATTTCCAACAGTCTCCCACTTGCACTAGAGTCAATAATCTAGTTACATTGTGATGAATCGAACACCCATAGAGTTCTGGTGTTGATCATGTTTCGCTCGTGAGAGAGGTTTAGTCAACGGATCTGCGACATTCAGATCCGTATGTACTTTGCAAATTTCCATGTCTCCATCTTGAACATTTTCACGGATGGAGTTGAAACGACGCTTGATGTGCCTGGTCTTCTTGTGAAATCTGGGCTCTTTCGCAAGGGCAATAGCTCCAGTATTGTCACAGAAAAGTTTGATCGGCCCCGACGCATTGGGTATGACTCCTAGGTCGGTGATGAACTCCTTCACCCAAATAGCTTCATGCGCTGCCTCCGAGGCTGCCATGTACTCCGCTTCACATGTAGATCCCGCCACGATGCTTTGCTTGCAGCTGCACCAGCTTACTGCTCCACCATTCAACATATACACGTATCCGGTTTGTGACTTAGAGTCATCCAGATCTGTGTCGAAGCTAGCGTCGACGTAACCCTTTATGACGAGCTCTTCGTCACCTCCATAAACGAGAAACATGTCCTTTGTCCTTTTCAGGTACTTCAGGATATTCTTGACCGCTGTCCAGTGTTCCTTGCCAGGATTACTTTGGTATCTTCCTACCAAACTTACGGCAAGGTTTACATCAGGTCTGGTACACAGCATGGCATACAAAATAGATCCTATGGCTGAAGCATAGGGGATGACACTCATCTCTTCTTTATCTTTTGCCGTGGTCGGGCATTGAGCCAAGCTCAATCTCACACCTTGCAACACATATTCTGTTTGGATATATTTGAACCTTTGCCGACACTTATGCTGTCTATATAAGCATATGTCTTGGCCAACACATAGTCTGTACGTCTAGGTATGTATGTTTGCTGACACTGTTCATGCCTAGCTAGCTAGTAGCCATGGCCGACAGTTGCTCTGCAAGAATTTGTTTACCAACATAAAACTTGTTGGTAAGTAGTGCACAGCCAAACCAATAATTTCACATATATACTGAAATGCAATCGATAAACAACATCAACATGGACACATTGGACAACAATGATTATAGGTTCAGAAACAGACACATACTGACATAGGTTCACAAACTGACATATACTGACATAGGTTCACAAATAGACATATATATCAACATAGGTTCACAAGCACAACCAGAAGTATAGTTTAACCATCCAGAACACACAAGTCACATAAAAGGACCACTATTTGTTCGATGAAATAATTCAAACACTAATCCAGAGCACACAAATCACATCCATGAGCACAAAGTTTCTACTCCAAAACACCTGAAGCACCAAATGGTCCAAAACACACATCAGATTCGTGACATGTTTGAAGTTGGCTTCCAAAATACTGCGCACAGCCATGTATGTTCCATGATACTCCAAGTCCTCCTCATATCCAATGCCAGGTGGCTAAGTACCTGAAAATATTGCATACGAATTTGTCAAGAATTGTCAAGAAAGTGTAATCAACTAAAAAGTTGTTCAAAGCTCCTGAATAGTGATATCACATTCAATAGGTTTAACTAGAGGACTACGTGGCTGAATATGCACCATTGGATAGGACAATCTAACGGCCCACACGGCTGGGATTCGCGGTGGGGGCGCATCACTCCCCTGCCAGCCTGCCACCTCGTGAAGACAGCAGGCGGTGATTCTCTCCCTGACTAGAAAATTCTAGCATGCTCATGTGACATGAGTACCATAGTACATGCAGCCTACAGTTGCACTATAGACTAGAATCGACCAAGCAATTAGTAGCCCACAACCCTACTGTAAAATAGCTACTTTAGTATAAAAGAATAGAAAGGGAGATGAGAGAGAGAATGGATGCACCAATTCAGCCACGCAAGGACAAATGCACAATTTACCAGAGTAGATAAAAACAAGTACATTGAACAGTCTAATATATGTGTTGTCACAAGAATCTTTTTGCAAAATAAAATTTAAAAATAGACATTAATTTCATTTATAAATCCTTTATTTCAAAAATATTACAATCTGGATTTTTCTTTGTTTCTGCCAGTAATTTATATGTGTACAACTCTAATATATTAGACGGCAAGTGTATGGAATTTGTTTAAAAATGAAAGTAGTAAATATCGGCAATCGAATTATATGCTAGATTGCCACCAATTCTTCCAGCATATATTTTTCTAGGTTCCTTGTGGTAGACTGATGTCTACTACACAACCTTCTTCTTGTAGACGTTGTTGAGCCTCCAAGTGCAGAGGTTTGTAGGACAGTAGCAAATTTCCCTCAAGTTGATGACCTAAGGTTTATCAATCCGTAGGAGGCATAGGATGAAGATGGTCTCTCTCAAGCAACCCTGCAACCAAATAACAAAGAGTCTCTTGTGTCCCCAACACACCTAATGCAATGGTAAATTGTATAGGTGCACTAGTTCGGCGAAGAGATGGTGATACAAGTGCAATATGGATAGTAGATAAAGGTATTTGTAATCTGAAATTATAAAAACAGCAAGGTAACTAATGATAAAAGTGAGTGTAAACGGTATTGCAATGATAGGAAATAAGGCCTAGGGTTCATACTTTCACTAGTGCAAGTTCTCTCAACAATACTAACATAATTGGATCACATAACTATCCCGCAACATGCAATAAAGAGTCACTCCAAAGTCACTAATAGCGGAGAACGAACGAAGAGATTATGGTAGGGTACGAAACCACCTCAAAGTTATTCTTTCCAATCAATCCGTTGGGCTATTCCTATAAGTGTCACAAACAGCCCTAGAGGTCGTACTAGAATAACACCTTAAGACACAAATCAACCAAAACCCTAATGTCACCTAGATACTCCAGTGTCACCTCAAGTATCCGTGGGTATGATTATACGATATGGGTCACACAATCTCAGATTCATCTATTCAACCAACACAAAGAACCTCAAAGAGTGCCCCAAAGTTCTACCGGAGAATCATGACGAAAATGTGTGCCAACCCCTATGCATAGGTTCATGGGCGGAACCCGCAAGTTGATTACCAAAACATACATCAAGTGAATCACGTGATATCCCATTGTCACCACAGATACGCACGGCAAGACATACATCAAGTGTTTTGAAATCTTTAAAAACTCAATCCGATAAGATAACTTCAAAGGGGAAACTCAATTCATTACAAGAGAGTAGAGGGGGAAAGAAACATCATAGGATCCAAATATAATAGCAAAGCTCGCGATACATCAATATCGTACCACCTGAAGAACACGAGAGAGAGAGATCAAACACATAGCTACTGGTACATACCCTCAATCCCGAGGGAGAACTACTCCCTCCTCGTCATGGAGAGCACTGGGATGACGAAGATGGCCACCGCAGAAGGGCTCCCCCCTCCGGCAGGGTGTTGGAACGGGTCTAGATTGGTGGCTACGGAGGCTTCTGGTGGCGGAACTCCCGATCTATTGTCTGTTCTGGAAGTTTTAGGATACATAGGTATATATGGGTGCAGGAAGTACGTCGGTGGAGCTTCGGGGGCCCCACGAGGCAGGGGGCACGCCCTAGGGGGTGGGCGCGCCCCCACCCTCGTGGGCACCTCCCTTCTCTCCTGACGTGGGGTCCAAGTCCATCTGGTAGCTTTCCTTCCAGAAATAACTTCTCCGGTTGATTTCGTTCCCTTTCGATTCCGTTTGATATTCCTTTTCTTCGAAACACTGGAATAGGCAAAAAACAGCAAATCTGGGCTGGGCCTCCGGTTAATAGGTTAGTCCCAAAAATAATATAAAAGTGGATAATAAAGCCCAATATTGTCTAAAACTGTAGATAATATACCATGGAGCAATCAAAAATTATAGATATGTTGGAGACGTATCAAGCATCCCCAAGCTTAATTCCTGCTCGTAACCGAGTAGGTAAATGATAAAAATAGAATTTTTGATGCGGAGTGCTACTTGTCATAATTTCAATGTGATTCTTCTTAATTGTGGTATGAATATTCAGATCCATAAGAGTCAAGACAAAAGTTCATATTGACATAAAAATAATAATACTTCAAGCATACTAACTAAGCAATTATGTCTTCTCAAAATAACATGGCCAAAGAAAGTTCATCCCTACAAAATCATATAGTTTAGTCATGCTCCATTTTTGTCACACAAGAATGCTCTCATCATGCACAACCCCGATGACAAGCCAAGCAATTGTTTCATACTTTAGTAATCTCAAACTCATAACTTTCACGCAATACATGATCGCGAGCCATGGATATAACACTATGGGTGGAATAGAATAATGAGGGGTTATGTGGAGAAGACAAAAGGACAAAGTCTCACATCAACAAGGCTAATTAATGAGCTATGGAGATGCCCATCGATTGATGTTAATGCAAGGAGTAGGGATTGCCGTGCAACAGATGCACTAGAGCTATAAATGTATGAAAGCTCAAAAAAAGAAACTAAGTGGGTGTGCATCCAACTTGCTTGCTCACGAAGAACTAGGGCACTTGAGGAGGCCCATTGTTGGAATATACAAGCCAAGTTCTATAATGAAAAATTCCCACTAGTATATGAAAGTGACAAAACAAGAGACTCTCTATCATGAAGATTATGGTGCTACTTTGAAGCACAAGTGTGGCAAAGGATAGTAGCATTGTCCCTTCTCTCTTTTTCTCTCATTTTTTTAATATTTTTTGGGCCTTCTCTTTTTTATGGCCTTTCTATTCTTTTTTTTATTCCTCACTTGGGACAATGCTCTAGAAAATGATGATCATCACACTAAGCAATATGACAATGATGAATGTGTCATGATAAATGGAACGGTGGAAAGTTGCATGGCAATATATCTCGGAATGGCTATGGAAATGCCATAATAGGTAGGTATGGTGGCTGCTTTGAGGAAGATACAAGGAGGTTTATTTGTGAAAGAGCGTATCATATCACAGGTGTCGGTGTCAAAACCGGCTGATCTCGGGTAGGGGGTCCCGAACTATGCGTCTAGGCGGATGGTAACAGGAGGCAGGGGACATGATGTTTTACCCAGGTTCGGGCCCTCTTGATGGAGGTAAAGCCCTATGTCCTGCACGATTAATATTGATGATATGGGTAGTACAAGAGTAGATCTACCATGAGATCAGAGAGGCTAAACCCTAGAAGCTAGCCTATGGTATGATTGTTGTTCGTCCTACGGACTAAAACCCTCCGGTTTATATACACACCGGAGAGGGCTAGGGTTACACACACTACTAGAAAAACGGCTATAGATGGGATTGACACTAATGGCGCACCAGACAAGCGGTGCGCCATTAGTATATACTAATGGCGCACCACCTTGTGATACGCCATTAGAGTTGAAACTACTAATGGCGCACCTGGCCCAGGGTGCGCCATTAGTATCAAATTTTTTTTTAACTAGTGCGCCTGTCCAAACATACTAATGACGCATCCAGACACAGTGCGCCATTACTAGTTGTAACTAGTAATGGCGCACCTGCCGGAAAGTGCGCCACTAATGTTGTTTTTTTATTATATTTTTATTCCCTTTTTTGCAAAACTACTAATGGCGCACTGTTCCACCGTGCGCCATTACTAGTTTAAACTAGTAATGGCGCACTGTGGGATAGTGTGCCATTAGTATGTTTTTTTTGCAAAACTATTAATGGCACACCACCAGAAGGCGCGCCATTAGTAAACTGGATTACTAATGGCGCATTTAGAGTTGGTGCGCCACTAGTAAGGGGGCAGCAACAAGATGTTTTGGACAACCTCTCCTACCCACACTCACTTTCTCCCCACTTCATTCTCTCCACCTCCTCCTTGTCTCGGGTGCCTCCTCTTTTTCACCTCATTTCCACCATAGATTCATTCAATTTAAGTGGTTAAATTACCTTGTTTTGATAGGTAAGTAAGGGGGGAAGCTATATTTATGTTGTTCTCCCTACAACAATGTGCACATGCACTTTTTATGGCCTAGCTAGATCTATGTATGTTCGTGGTGTTGCATATGTTTGTGGTGTTGCATATGTGTTTGTGTTTGGAGGTGCACCGGTATTTCAAATGTGATAGTTGCCAATATTTTGCCGGAATGTTGATTCATTTCCGTTTCGGCGAGAATTTTGGCATTAAGCATTCTTTTTGGTCCTATTTTTAGGGAAAGTCATGCCAAATTTTTTCTTGGTTCTAAAATATCGTTTTGCTCTACCCCGCAGGCGACCATGGTCCGCATGATGACCGAAGGCATCGTGAATAGGTTTTTGAGGTCCGCGAAGGCCGAGATGGTTCAAAAGAACGAGACAGAGATAAGATGTCCCTGTCGAAGATGCAAGCTGAAGAGCCTTATTGCGGACCCGGAATCCCGGCAGGTGCGGGACCACCTGCTCTTGCGTGGTTTCATGGATGGCTATCGGTGGCAAGGTGATGAAGATGACTACGAAGTCGTCCATGGGGGCCGGGCAAGAAATGAGAAAGGGCAGCAAGACAACCACCGCGGCTCGGGCGGGCGAGAAGACGAAGAATCCCCAGGAGATGATCACGACGGTGATGCTGTACACAGTCATCATGTAGAAGATGCAGGACATGATGATGAGGAAGATGCCGGAGCAGACGACGGGCATGATCATGAAGATGATGATGCTGGCGGAGCAGACGACGCTGGACCATCGATGGGCTGGGTGCAGGCCCCTCATATTCAAGAGCTGCTTCTCAAGCAGACGGATAACGCAAGAGCTGCCGCCCGAGAGAAAGCCAAGATGGATCAACTTGAGTTAGACGCGGTTACTCCATTGTATGAGGGATGTAGGCCCGAGGATACCCGCCTGAAAGTAACGCTCATGGCTCTGGAGATGAAGGTAAAACACAAAATGACCAACGCATGCTTCGACGAGAACATGTCATTCTGGCACGAACGTCTTCCCAAGGGAACAAGTGCTCGACCAGTTTGGAGGAGGCGAAGAAAATCGTGTGTCCTCTGGATTTACCGCACGTGAAATACCATGTGTGCATGAACAATTGCATCATTTATCGGGACGAGCACGCGGAGTCTACGATATGTCCGGTGTGCGGCGTCACTCGATATAAGAAGAGGAAGAAAGCTCCTCGAAAAGTGGTGTGGTACTTTCCGATCACTCCTTGTCTGCAGCGGTATTTCGCGGACCCTAATGTAGCAAAGCTCCTGCGTTGGCACGCGGATAGGGAGGAGAAGAAGCGAGAAGATGACATAAATGATCCGGAGATAGATAAAAAAGACAAGATGCTGAGTCACCCTAAGGATGCGAGCCAGTGGCAAGCGTTGAACTTCGAAGACCTAGAATTTGGGAACGATCCAAGGAACATCGTGCTGGGCGTGAGCACCGATGGAGTCAATCCGTTTGGCAGCCAGAGAAGCACACATAGCACCTGGCCTGTGTTTGTGTGGATGTACAACCTTCCCCCTGGTTGTGCATGAAGAGGAAGTACATTCACATGAGTATGCTAATTGAAGGACCGAAACAACCAGGGAACGACATCAATCTATATCTGGGGCTGCTAAAAGAGGAGCTTGACACGCTGTGGAAAACGCCAGCCAATACGTGGGACGCTGCAGAGAAAGAATATTTCCCTATGAGAGCCGCGCTGCTCACGACGGTGCACGACTATCTCGGTTACGGATATGTCGCGGGGCAGGTGGTCCACGGATTTTCTGGATGCGTCAGGTGCATGGATGACACAACGTATCGCCAGCTAGATAGAGATCCCGGGTCTTCGAAAACCGTTTTCATGGGACATCAAAGGTGGCTTCGCGACGATGACCCGTGGAGAAAACGCAAGGATCTATTCGATGGTGAAACCGAACCCCGAGGACGCCCGCGTACGAGGAGCGGCGAGGAAATAGATGAGCTGTTGAAAAATTGGAAAGACTGCCCACTGCCGGGAAAGAAGCAAAAGGCGCCAGAGCCGGGAAAGAAGCGAAAGGCGCCAGAGCCGCTGCTGAAGATATGGAAAACGAGGTCTGTTTTCTGGGACTTGCCGTACTGGAAGAACCACCGTGTGCCTCACAGCCTTGATGTCATGCATATCACGAAGAACGTGTGCGAGAGTCTGCTTGGTACCCTGCTCAACATGCCAGAGAGGACCAAAGATGGGCCGAAAGCAAGGGCAGACTTGAAATCAATGGGCATCAGGCAGGAGCTTCATGCTATATATGATGATGATGATGATGATGATGATGAGGCGAAGCAAGACACGGAAAGTCGTCGCAAAGGCAAAAAGGCCAAGAAGACCGGAAATGACTACCCTCCCGCGTGCTTCACTCTAAGTCAGGAGGAGATCGAGCATTTTTTCACCTGCCTCTTAGGAGTAAAACTTCCTTACGGTTACGCGGGGAAGATAAGCAGATACCTAGACCCAGCGAAGCAGAAGTTCAGCGGGATGAAGTCTCACGACTGTCACGTGCTGATGACACAGATACTTCCAGTTGCAATCCGTGGGATCATGGACGCGCACGTCCGTGAAACCCTATTTGGCCTATGCAACTTTTTCGACGTCATCTCTCGGAAGTCTGTTGGCGTGAGGCAACTCAGAAGTCTACAGGAAGAGATCGTGGTGATACTATGCGAGCTTGAGATGTACTTCCCGCCCGCATTCTTCGACGTTATGGTGCATCTGCTGGTCCATATCGTGGACGATATCATCCAACTCGGGCCGACGTTCCTGCACAGCATGATGCCGTTCGAAAGGATGAATGGTGTCATCAAAGGATACGTTCGCAACATGTCACGTCCAGAGGGAAGCATAGCCAGGGGCTTTCTGACCGAAGAGTGCATCTCCTACTGCATGAATTATCTAGGCATCGAGAACCCCGTTGGTCTGCCCGTCAACAGGCACCTCGGCAGGCTCGCTGGATGGGGTCACCGTGAGGGTCGCCGCGAAATGCATGTCGACTTCGAGGGTCGATTCGCCGACTTTGAAAGAGCAAACCTAGTCGTGCCACAACACATAGACGTGGTCGATCCTTGGGTGGTAGAGCATAAAACCTTTATTAAGAAGACGTACATTGACCGAGGCCAACAGAGGACGGACAGAGATATACTCAAAGAGCACAACTCATGTTTCACGCGTTGGTTCAAGCAGAAGCTTCTGTCGTACCCTTTACATGAGGATTCTTCCGCGGAAGAACAACTCATATTCGCCTTGTCACAGGGCGCCGAGCACAACCTGATGACCTATGAGGCATACGATATCAATGGCTACACATTCTACACCGAGGCCAAGGACATGAAGAGTGATGGTTATCAGAACTCCGGGGTAACGATGGAATCCTACACCGGTAACGACAAGGACAGATACTACGGAAGGATCGAGGAGATCTGGGAGCTGAGCTACGCTGGAGAGAAGGTCCCGATGTTCCATGTCAGATGGGCGAAGAGCGTCCTAAAAGAAGACCGGTATTTCACCACCATGGTTATACCCGAAGCCAAATCCAAGACCGCGGGCGCAAACGTCACCGCGAAAAATGAGCCATGGGTAATGGCTTCCCAAGTGGACCAATGCTTCTTCATTACCGACCCGTCAAAGCCCAGTCGTGTTGTCGTGAGGAGAGGCAAAAGGAAGATCATCGGAATGGATGGAGTAGCCAATGAGCAAGACTTCGACAAGTATGGCGACCCGAGGATCGAACATGACGACGATGATGAAGTAGCAGCATACACCACAAGAAGAAGCAGGACCACCCTCCTAAAGGACGTCCGTTCCACAGAAGAACTCCATTTGCGAAAAAGAAGGGCAAGAAGATTGTGAACAGATAGCTAGCTAAGATCGATTGTATTTAAATCGTAGCCTTCATTTCTCGATTGTATTTCATGGGCACTTTTTGAACTATCATGAATATTTTTAAATTTCATGGACACTCGATCTCGATCCCCCTCCATCTCGATCGCTATCCCACCTCGCCAGATCCGGTCCCCCTCTCCGCCGAGCACCCCCCGGTCCACCGGCCGCCGCCACCGACCCCCCACACCCTCGATTTCCCTACTCAACCGCCGCCGCCGACCTCCCGCACCCCTCCCCTACTCAACCGCCGCCGCCGACCCCCCGCACCCCGCGCACCCTCCCCCGCTCCACCGGCATTACTGTTTGATGATATTTTTTAAAAAATTATTACTGTCTTATAAAAAAATATTACTGTTACTGTCTTATAAAAAAATATTACTGTTATGATTTAAACAAGTTTAAAAAATTATTACTGTCTTATAAAAAAATACTAATGGCGCACCACGGTGAGGTGCGCCATTAGTATGGATGTACTTATGGCACACCGAGGGGTGGTGCGCCATTAGTATTGTGCCATTGCTATAAGAAAAAAAAGTACTAATGGCGCACCACGGTGAGGTGCGCCATTAGTATGGATGTACTTATGGCGCACCGAGGGGTGGTGCGCCATTAGTATTGTGCCCGATCCCCCCTTCCCTCTCCCCCTTCGCCCGATCCCCCCTTCCCTCTCCCCCTCGCCAGTTCCCACTCCCTCTCTCCACCGCGCCGCCGCCGCCGCTGCCCCGACCCACTGCGCCGCAGCCGCCCACGCGCCCCCGCCGCCTCCCTCTCCCCTTCCTCCCCCTTGTCGCCGGCGGCCCGGACACCGCCCCGTCCACCTCGTCGGGCTCCTCCTCCCGCTCCGCGTCCTCGGGCTCCTCCCGCTCCCGCTCGCGCTCGCGCTCCCTCTCGTCGTCCTCCTCATTGCCGCTCCCCTCCCGCCGCCAAGCGCAGGTGAGCAACCGGCACCTCGACGCCGCCTCGACACCGCCTCTCCTCCACAATGGCCGCTGCATCAGCCCAAGTAAGTTCTCCTCCTTCTTCTTCTTTTAGATCCATTAGGCCTCCGATCGATCTGTCCCGCGGGTGTGGATTAGGAACCCTTTGTTTCTTTCTTGGAATTGATTTTGCTCCGGTTCTTGGCTCTCTGCTCGGCATGCAATGCCTGATAGTTTCTATAATTGCAGAGCACTGATCGCGGCCTCGTTTCCATCTTGTTGGTACTTGGAACTTGGAAGGGGGACAAGCAGGCGGAGCGGGTGAAGCCAGACCGGAAGAAGTAGGCTGGAGGTGGAGTGAGAAGGCGAAGCAGAGAAAGAAAGGTTTGTTCCATGTCCTTGGATGAAGTTCCATGTTTTGATGGTCTCTGTGTAGTTTCTGATGCAGACCGTACATCCATCAAAAGCCACAATGCAAGCCAACTTTTATTTCTCTTGCCTGGTTCCACTAAGATGTGTTATTGCAAGCTATTAGTTATTTTTCAGTTGTGAGCCTTGAGAAGATTAATTTTTTCCTATATTGTAGCTTTAACAGTTTTCAGTGTTCCATCTTTCTAGTCTCCTATGTTGAATAGAGACATACAATTTTCAGTGTTAAATCAATTGTGTGATCTCTTTTTCTATGTTTCAAGGACTACCCAATACAAATAAAGCAATTTGTTCTGATCAGTCAACTGTGAGTGAATCAGGATGTTGATTAATGTGAGGGATTCACTTTCTGCTCCACTATTATAATTTGGCAGCTCAAAACTATACGTAGTATGCTTTGTGTGGAGTTTTTTCTTCAGTTTTGGCCACTATTGATGTTTAATACTTCATACAAAACACATGATAAAAAATGACTCGATTTACTATAAAAACTACCTTTCCTGAATAATGCCATTTTTTTATTTTTACTAGCATGTTACCATTAAAATAGTGGTGAAAGTATTGCTTGTTACTTAGAGTAGTATAAAAGACATTTTGGACCAAAACAAGTTTCTAGTATAGTTAGAAGACGCCTGACCCATTGCTTGAGCCTTGTATTGCAAGTTGATGAAATTCGATTTGTTAGTGACTAGCTAGCTCATTCATTTCTAAAAAGCATGCGATGAGCTAGAACCCAGACATCTATGCTATCTTACTCCATGAGCCTCTACGCAGACCAAATGTAGCCAAAAACAAGACATCTATGCTATCTCACATCTAAGATGTGCTACTGCACTACAGATTACCTGTTCTCTGGTTCAATTGTTGGTTCTATCTAATAATGCTGAGGGTTCTACTTTGGGGCTTTTTGATTCCAAGCAAACCTAGCTGATTTTTACCAAGAGGCCAAACATTCATCTAGTTTTGCTATGAACTGCTGCTAATGTATGATGTTTTCCTATGAATTTGCTATGTGGTACTGCTTATATATACTAGAACTAATTTTGATATGGATGTGCTGATTCTGTCAAGTAGTAGTACAAGGTTGTTGCCCTCTGGATGCTACCATTGTATTTGCATAGAGGAAATATTGATGGCCTATCTGTCCTGCATACTGTGCTTTGGATGTGCTTTGGCCTGATTGTTCACAGCAATATATATATATACTGTGGTAATACTAGTGTAGGCTTGTATAGTTGTATAGTTTCAGATGTCTCCTGTTCTGGGTCATGGACTTTGTGCCGTGGCCACATTGGTTTTCTGTTTGGCCTCAATATGGCCTGACAAATGATGGTCTACTAGCTGGTCTACTAGCTGGCAAGATGCTTTGGCAGAAGTTCGGAATTGTTATGCAGTGTTGTGTTCAGTTTTGGCAGGAGTTCGGAACTGTTAGGCAAAGGTCATGTCTCCGACCATCGTGTCGTGATGATCTTGCTCTGTTCTTGCTCCTATTATAATTGCAGAGGATAAGAAGAACTTGCTCTGTTCTTGCTTGTACACCAATCTCTGCTTCAACTGCTGCATTTACTTTCATGTAACAGTCTTGTACCCAATGCTTCAGTGGCAGTGCATCCTAAGCAATGGAGGCCTTTTTTCACATGCCAATGTATTTTCCATGTTGTGATGGAGGCCTTTTTTGCCTTGTCCACCCGAGAGGCCCTTGAGTTTGCTGGAATGTCGATTAACTTCCGTTCTGGCAAATTCGGGTACTCCATATGTCCTATTTTCAGCAAAGGTCATGCTGAAATTTTCCGTGAATTTTAGCATGACTTTGCTAAAAATAGGACATATGGGGTACTTGTGACTAATGCATGGGCCGGGGTATCTTAGTAGTTAATTAAGTAGGATCAAGTGCCCCGGCGTACTTGTGACTAATGCATGGCTTTTAGGGTGCCTCGGTGTCGATAAAAACCGAAATGATGAAAGCTTAGGCTTTTAGGGTGCCTCGGCATCGAAAAACCCTCAATGATAAAAGCTTAGCTTTTAGGATGCCTCGGTGTCTACAAACCCTAAATGATGAGACCATGATCTTGTTCCTTGACAATAACCAACTTTTTGACCAAACTTTGTTCCTATTTATAGAGAAACATGGCCAACAACAATGAGGCCGGGGGTTCGGGCGGCAAGAAATTCTGGGAGCTGTCCTAGGAGATGGAGGAACAACCTCACTTGTATGAGGACGCCGCCTTCCCCACCGATCCTGAGACCACTGATGGTACCGCCGAGGATAACCCCACTGATGCCACCACTGATGGTGCCGCCGAGGATGCCACCACTGATGATGGCGGCGCACGCACAGATGGCAGCCAACCGAAGAGGCAACGGAAGGACCGGCGCTCGACCGTGCTCCGCACCCTCAAGGAGGAAGTTACTGAAGTGGACTCCGACGGGAATCCAACGGCGCCCGAACGAATAGTCAAGGGGTACTCGCTTCAGCTCGGGTGCATTCTCCAGAGCACCGTCTCGATCAACACCGAGAACCTGAGGCATCCTGACCGAGGGAATTTGCGCAACCTCCTCTTCACGAAGCTGCACGAATGATACAAGTTCCCCACTGAATTTGAAAACACAAGCCTCAAAGGGAATAAAGTGAACAATGCTGCCATCACGAAGATGAGCAAGGCCCTATCTACTTGGAAAAGCAATGTGAAGAGAATGATCGAGAAAGGTGAGAGTTATGAGAAGATCAAGGAGAAAAATCCTTCGATCACCGAAGATGACTACAATGACTTCAAGATCAATTGTTCGAGCACCGCAAACTCCGAATCAAGTAAGTGGGGGAAAGAAATGCGGGAGCTGAACTTAGGGGAACACACACTCGGTCCCGGCGGTTACAGAGTGGCGGAGCCTATATGGGACAAGGAGGAGGCGGACCGTGCCGAGCAAGGCCTACCGCCCCTCTTCGATAAATACGGTGACAAGCAGACTAGGAACTTTGTCAGGGCCCGGTACAAGAAGGACCCGAAAACAAAGGAGCTTACCACGGATCCTAAGACCAGGGCGCTTGAGCTTGTTCTGGTAAGGAATACACCCCCGCATAATTAGCTCCATATGGTTGCATTCTAATTAATGAAGCCAAATTTCTAAATGGTTCACATTCCTTCCGCAGGCGACTGAAAGCAGTAGCGCGGGGTCGACTAAGAGCAACCCTTGGGACACCACTCTAAATAGGGCGTTGAATGTAATCAAGAACAAGGATAAGCTCAGTAAGCCGACGTCAGCTGGTCGTGTGGCCGGCAAAGGCTTGTCGACAAAATGGTCGTCATACTATAACACTGGTGGGCGAAAGGAGAAAAAGACCAGCTCGGAAAGCCAAGCGCGCGAGGTTCAAGAACTCAGGGCACATGTGGCGTGGATTCCGGAGATTGTCCAAGAGCAAGTGCAACAACAACTCGGAGCGACGATCACCGCCATTGTGCCTACCTTGATCCAGGGGATTAGTGCGTGGATTGCGGGCGGCCAACAGGGGCCGCCCCCGATTCCTAGCTTCACGGCCAGCAACTCGCAGAACGCGATGGCGGGGCCATTGGTGTCTCTGGCGGAGGCGACATTGGTGTCTCCGACGCCGGCACGGGAGCTTAATGCACCCGGGTGTACGTCGGCCGGCACCTCTGCAGCAAGCGGCCCCTCCGTCAACTGCACGCCCGCCGTTGGTGGTGCCTCGACATTAGCCGAGCTCGACGCCATCATCACGGTAACTAATTAAGCCTCTCTCGGCCGAGGACTTCATCTCCTTGCCTTTGACTGGGCATCCCTGATGCCCTACATGTTTTCGCAGGGCGCCGCCGACGTTCCGTGCACTCTCCTGCACTTCGTGAACAACGAGTTGGTCGATGTCGCCAAGGGCAAAATCGTTCAACCGGGCAACCCCTTGTTCCACGGTACCCAGATGCCACCCAACTTGTTTAGGGTTCAACTGGTTCAGGTGCTGCCAGGCTGCAATGAGTTGTTACCTCCGATTCGACCCGTCGGGGCCGACGATGATGACGTGATGACCCTCAACGCCTGCCTGAGCTGGCCCCTGCTTTGGCCGAAGAGCCAGATTCGTTTGGGGGCGGGGGACACCACCCCAAAGACAACACCGCCAGTCGTGCCGGCGCCAAGTCGTCCCCATGGCAAGACCGCCGCAACGGTGCCGGACATCCCTATGCCACTGGATCCAAACATGCATATGGCACAGGATCAGAACGACGACGACGATGATACATTTGCCAATGTCGATCAGTACTTTGCCGATCATGGGTACGGTGGCGACTTCATGGGGCCTCCTTCTCAAGAACCCAACCCAACAAAAGACATGCGCGATCTAGCTGGTACCACGGAGAAGCCAAGTTGCAACAGGCGTCGTCTGCAGTTCAGCTCTCAGGAGACGCCTCCAGCTGCCGACTTCACCGAGCCTCAGATATGCGAGGTGCGAAATATGATCAGCCCCAACACACTCAAGAAGGCGGTCTGTGAGCAGAACTCGGTCCCATTACAGGAGAAGAAGAAGGCACGCAAAAGAAAGACTAACAAGGGTGCGGGCCAGCCAGCACCGAGTACGATCCGTGCTCAGGACGGGCCACCTTCACCTGAGGATATCTCGAGGAGGGTGCATGTGGCGGGTAGGCCGATGCTACCGAGAAATATGCTCGATGCTGCAACCGGTGCTATGCGGAGTCTGCATGACAGTGTTCTTTCTTTGGAGAAGCGGCGTCTCGGAGAGAAGGATGTGGCATACCCGGTTTTCGCGGCCAAGGTGCCAGAGGGAAGGGGCTTTGTGGATAACTCCATCGGGGGTACGATCGTCCTGCGGTTTGATGACATCCACGCTATGTTGAACCTTCATCCGCTGCACTACACCTTCGTTCGGCTATTTTCGCTGAGTATGGAGATGCAGATCATTCGCGAAAAGACCCCGGACATCGTGATAGTCGACCCCTTCTACATGCGTGCCAAGATCTTGGGCAGCGCTGGGGACTGGCAAGTCGCGAGTTCTTACCTCGAAGGCATCATTCTGGCAAACCAAGATAAGGATAACTTCCGCGTGCCTTACTTTCCCGAGTAAGTCCTTCCCTCAACCGCCCCGTAACATATGAATTCTTAGATTTCGATCGTTTTTCTTTTAACATTCCGTGTTTTCTGCAGTGACACACATTACACGCTCATCCTCCTAAGCCCCAAATATTCCATGGCCACGTATTTCGACCCAGACTGTCAGTCGAACGTAGACTACACAAATGTCAAGAAGGTTCTTGATGATGTTCTCCCCGGCTACGTCAAATCTGGAGGCACCTTCACCAGGCTTATTCGTAAGTACGGCAAGCACGCGTTCTCCCACAATACGATGTTCTGCTGCGTCAAGCAGCCGCCTGGCGGTCAGAAGGGTGCCTACTACGCCATCCATCACATGCGGGCGATCGTACGGGACCATCATCAACTTCTGCTACCAAGTAGACTCAAAGATTGGGCCGTGAGCATGTCGGCAATCCAGGACGCGGACATCAGACAAGAATTCTTTAGCATCCAGTCGGAGTTTGCGGAAATCATCCATCAAGATGTCCTTCGTACCTCGGGGCAGTTCTACCTCAGAAATCAACCGTCCAACAGTGGCATCGACACAATCCTACAAATGCAGGCTGACAACGCCCGTTCTTTCATGACTCCCACGATAGACGGCGGCTTCATCCACGCTCCGGTCCCTTGAGTCGAGTCGAAAGCAGTGATGCTGTGTCTAGTTCTGAAACATCGATTGGCTCATGTTGTAATTAAACTTTAATGAACTTGTAGTATGTCTCTTTGGTTTCGAGAGTCGTTCAACTTAGATGTAATCGATGCTATTAATGTCTTGCTTTTCTCTTCCGATCGTTCTGTTGCATACTTATATATTGCTTATGTATTGTCTGTGAATTGGTACTAACGTTTCGTTTGGCTACTGCATAGCGATGCCGTGGTATGTCGTGTACAAGGGTAAGGTTCCCGGAGTCTACGATGACCGAGAGGAGTGTCGGAGACAGGTTCACCGATTCAGCGGTAACAGTTACAAAGGGTACGCCACTAGGGCCGAGGCCGAATCTAGATACGCCCGCTATCTAGCGGGAGAGGGGAGGGAGCGTTGGAGGAACCGGATGAAGACGAGTTTCATCGTGATGATGCTCATCGTGATGACCGCAGCTCTCTTCTATGTGATGGTAGTTTAGATGATCGATATCGACTTGTAATGTGAAGACAAACTCGCGGTCTCGAGACTTGTAATATAATGTTCTATCTTTGTTTGGTCTTTTCAATTCAGAGACTAATATGATGAATTGTATTCGGAGAATAAAATGATGAATTGTATTCAGAGACTAATCTTCTATTGTATTCGATGAATCTGTTGTTGATGTGTGCTGTCTATATTTTGTCCAATTATACATTTTGTAACCTGTGCAAAAAACAGAAAATTAAAAAATAAAAAACCTAATATTCATACTAATGGCGCATCACATCATAGTGCGCCATTAGTATGCCAAAGGATACTAATGGCGCATCATTAAACAGTGCGCCATTAGTATGCCGAAGTTACTAATGGCGCATCCTGTTGTCGTGCGCCATTAGTATGCCAAAGCACCTGGGTATATATGGCCCCCTGGGAGGCATACTAATGGCGCACTATTGTATATACTAATGGCGCATCTGAGGTGCGCCATTAGTATACCAAATACTAATGGCGCACCAGTGGTGCGCCATTAGTAAAATATACTAATGGCGTGCTACTAATGGCGCACCACTAATGTGCCATTAATGGCCAAATTAGGTGCGCCAGTAGTAGGCACAGCATCACCGAAGCTTCTCCAACGATGAAACCCTACATCACAGTGGAGCAGTACCTCGGGCTCCATCTCTAGACGCCTAAGATCTTCTTCCCCTCCGTGGGTGTCAAAACCGGCGGATCTTGGGTAGGGGGTCCTGAACTGTGCGTCTAGGCCGGATGGTAACAGGAGGCAAGGGACACGAAGTTTTACCCAGGTTTGGGCCCTCTCGATGGAGGTAAAACCCTACGTCCTGCTTGATTAATATTGATGATATGGGTAGTACAAGAGTAGATCTACCACGAGATCACAAAGGCTAAACCCTAGAAGCTATCCTATGGTATGATTGTTGTTGTGTATGTTGTCCTACGGACTAAAACCCTCTAGTTTATATAGACACCGGAGAGGGTTAGGGTTACACAAAGTCGGTTACAATGGTAGGAGATCTACATATCCGTATCGCCAAGCTTGCCTTCCACGCCAAGGAAAGTCCCTTCCGGACACGGGACGAAGTCTTCGATCTTGTATCTTCATAGTCCAGGAGTCCGGCCGAAGGTATAGTCCGGCTATCCGGACACCCCCTAATCCAGGACTCCCTCAGTAGCCCCTGAACCAGGCTTCAATGATGACGAGTCCGGCGCGCAGATTGTCTTCGGCATTGCAAGGCGGGTTCCTCCTCCAAGTACTTCATAGAAGATTTTAAACACAAAGGTAGTGTCCGGGTCTGCAAAATAAGTTTCCACATATTGCCATAGAGAGAATAATATTTACACAAATCTAATCTGCTGACGTATTCCGTGGCATGACATCACACCACGGCCAAGTCTTTATTCGAATCGTTTTACTGTTCTACCTCAGCGCGTTTAGCGAGGCGGCTTCCTTGGCACGTCTTGTCAAAGTAGAGATCGTGTCCCCTGATTCCGGGATTCTCATCAATACGGGCGTGGGTAACCCAACCGCGCCATTGATTACGGCGCTTGGGAGATAAGCGAGTTTTACCAGGCTGGTGGGGACGCATAGTCGCGCCCACCCATATAAGGGGATAAGGATCCACCTTTTCATCCACGCCTTCTTCCTCCTTTGCCTATCCATTTCCGCGCACTCGAGCTCCAGCGCCCAAGTCCACACACCCCACCTCAACCTTCTCCATCCATGTCCGGAGCGGGAGGCAAGTGGATGGTTTCCTCCGTCATGGAGGGACACATCAAAAGACTGAGGAAGGCCGGATACTTGTCTAACGACATTGCGCACCGGCTTCCCAAAGAGAGGCAGCTCATCCCCACCCCTAGGCCCCATGAGATGGTGGTGTTCCTCCCTCATTTCCTCCGTGGACTGGGCTTCCCTCTCCACCCATTTGTCCGGGGGCTCTTGTTCTACTATGTCCTGGATTTCCACGATCTGGCCCCAAACTTTTGTCCTCAACATCTCGGCGTTCATCGTCGTGTGCGAGGCTTTCTTCCGCATCTGCCCCCATTTCGGCCTATGGCTCAAGACTTTCAATGTCAAGCCAAAGGTGGTGCGTGGCACCCAGGCGGAGTGTGGAGGCGCCATGGTGGGCAAGATGTCCAACGTCCTATGGCTCGAGGGCTCCTTCGTGGAGTCCCTAAAGGGGTGGCAATCGGGGTGGTTTTACATCACCGAGCCGTGCGACCCTGAATGGGTCGCAGCCCCCGAGTTTCGATCCGGACCCCCTACGCGGCTCGCCTCCTAGAAAGAGATGGGCCTATCATGGGGTAAAAAAGGAGAGCTGACCGGACTCCAAACATGCGTCCAAACCCTGGTGGACAAGAAGCTCAAACTCGTCAACATAGTCCAGGTTATGCTCATCCGCCGGATCCTCCCGTGTCAACAACGGGCCTTCAACCTGTGGGAGTTCGACCCGGCGTGGCACCGAACTCTGAGCAGGCTCTTCGACACGACGTACGAAGATGCCTGGAAGGTGCTTTTCAAGGGCGCCGAGGCCCCTGCATCCGCTATCGAGGATCGCGGATTCAGCACGCAGCGTCACGCTCGCGTGGTAAGCTGTTTTTACCTTTTACAGGGTATTTAGTTTTTCATAGTTTGACTCCATGCGGGATCTAAGCTCCCTTACCTTTGACAGGATTGGCAGGAGACGTCCGAACAGATCAACTGTCCGGCTCCTTTGCCCGAAGGCCCAGCGGACGCTCGTTTGGTGAAGCTGCTGGTTCCAGCACCCTATGTGGCGCCGGAGAAGAAGGCCAAGAAGAAGGCCACAGGGACTCGAAAGAGTGCCCAGCGCCAGGAGGTGTCGGATTCATCATCCGACGACTCCAAGGCGCACTCCTCCCATGAAGACGAGGAGGAGGAAGAAGAGACCTCTCCCCCTCCAGCGGGGGGAGGGAAGAAAAGGAAGGCCGCCCCAACTAGGGAGGCCGAAGGGTCCAAGAAGGGGAAGACCCCTCCTCCGGACTACTCCACCAACGCCGACGATGGCGAAGAGGAGTGGCCGCACAGGGCCAAGCCCCTGGCGAGATCATAAGTATCCGGATACCAGAGTGATTCATAGTATTCCCCCATTGCATAGATTTTTCCTTACGTCGAACATGTTTGTGCAGTGCACCCAAAGACCGGCTTGACGTGTCGTCGAGCGGTTCCCTGGATTCGTCGGATGTGAATTTGCTTCCGACGGCTACCTGCCCCCATCCTACGGACGATGCCAAGGCAGCGTCCCAACAGGTTTCGAGCCAGGAGGAGGTCGTCCTGGAGGCGCCGCAAGGCGACCTCCCGGACTCCAGGCGTGAAGGGGATAGAGCCCCCAAGGTTTCCAAGTCCGGCTTTGAGCCGAACACCACGCCGGAACCTTCAACGGTTCCAGACTCCGGTAGGCAGCCTCCTTCCAAGAGGAGCAAGCCTACCGAGCCGGTGACCTCCGTCCAACCGGAGGCACCAGACAATTTGCTGGAGGTGCTTAACGGCGCCTCCATCGACGAGGAGCACCGCACTATTATGAGTGCGGTGATCCAGAAGGTTCAGTCCGCCAAGAGCAGACTGACTGAAGCCTGTGCCAGCCTTCTAACAGGCTTCGAGGTAAGTAAAGAATATGTAAAAATATTACCGCATAGAAAGTAGCCCCAGATGCTCTGTTCGGCGTTCGGAAAGAAAAGCCGAATAGAGGATCTAATAATGTTCGCAGGAGTCTAAAAAAAGTAAGTCAATATGCGTATGCAGGCTTCGCTACTAGCATCTGCCGCACTGACTGCGGAGGTGGGCACGCTGAAGCAGAACCTCGAGCGGTCCGAGAACGAGCTCGGCCATGCCAAGAGGCAACTCGAGGAGACGGAAGGTAAGAAATACCTTATTGAAATATGTGAAAGGTGCAATTGCAAAAAGTGACAGGATTAACGCGGCTATTGTAGGGGCCACAACTGAGGTGGCGACCATTAAGCAAGCGCTGTCTGAGGCCGAGAAGAGGGCGGCCACAGAGCGCACCGAGCGGGAGAAGCATGAGACGCAGGTTGGCGAGGTGCGGCAAGAGCTCCAGGCTCTCATGAAAAAACATGAGAGTTTGGAGCTTGACTCGAAGACCCGAGAGTCTGAGCTCGCAGCGGCCATTGAAGATGCCAAGTCTGCCAAGGCCGAAGTCCAGAAGGCCCTCCAGGAGGTTGAGGCAATAAAAAAGATAGTGGCGGTAAGGCATTCTTTATGCAAAGCAAGCACGTAAAAGTGAAATACTTGTTACTTACCCGAATCCGGAGCTCTCCAGGAGCATTCGCAGACTTGCCCCGTAGCATGTTGGATGCCGCCGCCTTCTACCGAGCTGAGGAGGGGAGCTCGATAGAGAAGGTGTTCTGGTCTCAGTATGCTGAGGCCGAACACCCGGTGCCCTTAAGCGACCAACTGAAACAGCTGGTCGAGCTCCATAAGGTGGCCGAACAGGCCATGAAGGGCCTCATAGTCCAGCTGTGGCCTAGAGACGCCATGCCTGGGAGCTACTTCGGGCTGGTGAGGCAGCTGGTGAAGGCCTGTCCAAGGCTTGAAGTCATCAAGCGCTCCGTATGCATCGAGGGTGCCCGTAGGGCGATTGCCCGTGCGAAGGTGCACTGGGGCAAGCTGGATGCTGAGAAGCTTGTGAAGGACGGGCCACCGCCGGGCAAGGAGCATCGCAAGCCCGAGATGTATTATGAGGGCGTTTTGAAGGGTGCCCGCCTTGTGGCGGATGAATGTTCCATGGATGTAATTTTTCAGTAAACTCGCTTGTTTTGTCCTGTGCGCTGAAAACTTGTTCATGTGCGCTAAGCAATGCTTTTTGAATTTAAAATATTACCTTCTGTGCGGCCGTTTATCAAATTTGAGAGATGGCGAGTCGTCGGCTTCTGCCCCCATGGCACGAGTGCTGGGGTGTTCGGGATAAACATGAGCGCTCTTTTTCCCATTCTTGGGTCCTTCGAGGGAGGCGCTCAACACAACGAACAAGGCAATCGGACTATAATGCTTGAACACTCTCACTTAGCCATAGAATTCTATAATTCTAAATTTCGGCGAAGCCCCTAGTATTCAGAAGACCGAGTTCGGGGCGCTATCCATGCCTAGGCCGGACAAAGCCGACTCCTCGCTCTAAGAGGCATAAGTCTTTAGGGACTCGAAAACCTCTCGAACAGCGACCAGCTCTCGCCTTACACTACTAGGAAAAGGGCTACTAATGGCGCACCAGTTTTGCCCACTAATGGCGCACTGCTGGTGCGCCATTAGTATCATGCCACTAGTATTTCTTACTAATGGCGCACCACCGGTGCGCCATTAGTATCTGGTATACTAATGGCGCACCGAACAGTGCGCCATTAGTATAGAACACCATGCGCCATTAGTATGCCTCCCAGGGGGCCATATTTAACCATGTGCTTTGGCATACTAATGGCGTACTGTTGTGTGATGCGCCATTAGTGTGATTATAACAGTGTGCCATTAGTGTCTTGTGTGGTGCACCACTAGTATGAATATTAGGGATTTTTTTTTCATTTCTGATATTTTCAGAGGTTAAAAAATATTAGAGATAACATACAACACAGATCTTCTTAGCTTACATACAGGGGGCCATATGTAACGATGTTACCTGCGTCCACCAGATCATATCCAACACACAAGTTTCATGATATATACATACATAGCCAACACATAGTTCCATCGTTACATATTACAAAAGTTTCACAATGTTCATTCAACACCGTTATCCATCAATTCACAAAAGTTTCACATTGATACAAAATAAAAACACAAATGGAAAAGAAGCACTCCATCCATGCAAGCTTCCGTGAATTAAATCAAATCTGCAAAATGATAAACAAGAAGTTAGAAGAAGAAGAAGAGAAGAGAAGAAGAAGAAGAAGACTAGAAGAAGAATAAGAAGAATAAGAAGAAGACTATAAGCTTATTATGTAAACTTGATCATTTATTGCTAACATAAGTAATTTTGGAGCTAACCTATGGGAAACTAAGCATATAAGCTCTAAGTTAGCATATTAGAGCCAACTTAAGTAAAATGAAGCTAACCTATGTCATTTTGGATAAGAAGAAGAATAAGAAGAAGAATAAGAAGAAGAATATAAGCTTATTATGTAAACTTGATCATTTTGGGCTAACATAAGTAATTTTGGAGCTAACCTATAGAAAACTAAGCATATTAGAGATAAATAGAAACTAAGTATATATATATATATATATCATTTTGGAGATCTGACATACCTGACATAGTTCAGTTCTCATTGTTCTTCTCCTTCTCCTTCCTCAGCCTGATGCGCTAAGAGCGGCGAGGTGGTGGAGGCAATGGAGGCAACTGTGGGATGTAGTCTTCTACCACAATTGGCGTGGTCATGTCGCCCAGCTGTGGGATCGCCGGCGCCACCACCGGTGCGTGGTAATTGTCAGGCACCACTACCATCGCGAGGCTACCCTCAGCCACCACCATCTCTTGCCCATGGTCAGCCACCACCATCTCTTGCCCATGGTCATCCACCACTATCTCTTGCACCTGGTCAGCCACCACCACCTCTTGCCCTTGGTCAGCCACCACTAGCGCTAGGTCATCCTCAGCCAGATGCCCATCGTCATCCTGCAGCTCCTCATCCCCACTCTGCTCCTCTTCTCCCCACTCCAATCTGGATCATCCTTCTTGTTGTCTTCGCTGCTGCCAGAATCGCTGCTGCTTTCGCTAAGGCCAGAATCGCTGTTGCTTTTGCTACAGCCATAATCGCTGCTGCTTTGGCTGTAGCCAGTGTCGCTGCTGCTGCTCCCATTGCATGTCCAAATGCAACAATGACCGTTAACAATTGATGTGAGACAAAGCCAAATATGGAGGAATAAGAAGAGGCAGAACGCACGGGCATCTTCGTCTTCAGCGTAGCGCATGCGACACATAGTCTTGTTGAAAACCTTCACGATGAGCATTGTGGCATCATCGTCGTACCTCAAGAGAAGAAAGTACCTGGTCCGCAGGTCATAGGCAATGTAGAACTTCTCCCAGCCACGGCACAGGTACATGTGGCCCTCATCGATCACCAACTCCACGTCCCACAGTCTGCGAACCCCGCTGCGGGCCTGTCGGAGCTTCACATTATCTGGCGGATCTTCACCCAGCATCTTCATAAAAGCGTCAGGCAGCCTCTGCAATTTGGGACAAGGAGTGATGTAGCAAACAACAGAGTTATCATAATGGGATGGGTGAAGGGGAGATCTCTCGTTTTATATACCTGCCTCGTGGCTGATACTGAAGAAGAAAGTATGATAGTGAAGAACTCGAAAGCATCCAACTCATACTCTGGTGAGGCAGAGCGGCGGTGGCTGCTTCCCCCCATCTCTAATAAGCAGCAAAAGAGACCAATTAGTACCCTTACAACATTATAGCAGCATAAATTTTGAGCAGAAGATAATCAACATTAGTCGCAAGTACCCCATATGTCCTATTTTTGGCAAAGTCATGCTAAAATTCACGGAAAATTTCAGCATGACCTTTGCTGAAAATAGGACATATGGAGTACCCGAATTTGCCAGAACGGAAGTTAATTAACATTCCGGCAAACTCAAGGGCCTCTCGGGGTACCTGCAAATTCATCCCGACACAATGGTCGGAGACAAAACCCAGCAACTTTACAAGTCTTTCACAGATTTGTTTGCAAGTTCTGATATGTAATAAAGATGAGCCTCAAGATACAACACATCAAGCATGGAAAACTAGTCAAACATTTGAGATATCGAGTTTCAAGACATTATACTGCAATTCACTCATAAAGCCATGATTAAATGTGCATAATTACCACTGAGAAAATAATAGGTCTCATCTTCTCATACATAAACTACATATCCAGAAGGCACATAGCTAGAAAGGGTGAAAATTACATGGACATTAACCTGTCCAGTTTTTCATTATGGGATTGCTAAACATCACACATAACAGTACCACCCAAACTTTGAGCTAGCATACAGAGAGCAATGCCATTTTTTCAACATCAAAACTGAAAAATCAATACACTTTCTAGCATAAGACTTATCTTTTCACCAATGAGCCAAGAGAAAAAGGAATTAGCCTGCTGTTCTCAGACCTAGATTCTAGATGAATTCTATAAGCAAGTGAATCCAGGAATAAAATCATGTATTCTTTACCTTTGACTACCAAGGTTGAGACTTGCCAAAACAAAGGGAGGAGTAGGTCTGGACAAAAGGAGACACGATGCCCGGATGAAGAACAAACCCACGACACAATGGCCAATCGACCCTGCGAAATGAGGTGAACAGAGCAGCAGCAGCAGGTCAGCAAGATTTCTACAAGTAGGCAACCTGGGATGACCAAAGAGAAGACTAGCAATTAGTCTGAATCTTTTATGCACAGGGAAGACTACCCTTAGTTATGTGGGGCTTCTAGGCACATCACTGAGTTTGTTCTAGCAAGCAACAATTTTATGTGAGCTATATGTGGTTCATAGCTGAATGTGATCATACTTCAAACTTTTAACTGTATGGGTGGGAAATCTGATGGTTGAACAGCGATTAACTTTGGCAAAAATCAGCGGCTAGTTGAATAGCTTAATTTCAGAATTGAAGCTAATCTCTCGGCTAACCGAATTGCTTGCTGCTACTGTGGATGAAAGATTGCAGCAAGAGAGCAAGGAAGCAACTCAGCACAAAACAGATGCAACCTAACTAGTCTCATGGCAAGTACTTAGTACCAAGCAGCAACAACAAACAGGCACGGCGCAGGGTACAAATTACTACAACAAATTTCCATGAACTGTACTGTCAGCAAAAAACCCTGCTAGAATTACAACAACTACAATGAACCTATTTCAAAAAGATAGAAAATGAACACATAAAAAGAACACTACATATACTCATCTATTTTCCTCGGTTTTTTTTAAAAAGGGACCAAAAAATGGACAAACATGAACTGCAACTACTGAGATGGTCTAGTACCAAACATAAACTGAAGAAAAAAGAAAAAGGAGAGGGAAGTGGTTAGGGTTCAAACCCAATACATTAGGTGTACCTAATGCACATGGAGTACTAATTATTCATGTTTGCTAGGCACTACTCCCACAATTTTTTGAACCTAATTTGACCTAAATTCGAGAGGGATTTGACCTAGACCTAGCAAAAGAGAGAAGAAGAGGGCATGGCCGGGAGGGAGGAGAGGAGGAAGAGAGGAGAAGAGAGGCAGAGGGAGGAGGGTTACCTGACCACGATGAGGTGGTGGCCGGAGCGGAGACGATGGAGGGTGGAGACGGCGAGCTTGGGGGAGGCGGGGATAGACGGCGGGGAGGTCGCGGACCTCCTCTCCGGGTGGACGTGGGGCCTCCTCTCCTGGTGGACGTGGGGCGGCTCCGAGGC
>NC_041392.1:78325776-78326495 GCF_002162155.2 Triticum dicoccoides
GAGGCGAGGGAGGCGGCGCTCGGGGGGGAGGCGGGGCTCGGGGGGGAGGCGGCAAAGGGGAGAGGGAGGCGGCGGGGGCGCGTGGGCGCGCGGCTGCGGCGAGGTTAGGTCGAGTGGGGGATCTGGCGAGGGAGGGAGAGAGGCCAGAGGGGAATAGGTGGAGTGGGGGGAGGGTTAGCAATGGCGCACCTCCCCATAGTGCGCCATAAGTATGACGACAACAATGGCGCACCACCCTCTCGTGCGCCATTAGTAGTTTTTTTTCTGATAGCAATGGCGCATCCTCCTCCGGTGCGCCATTAATAACTTTTTTTTCTGACAGCAATGGCGCACCCTCCTCTGGTGCGCCATTAGTAATTTTTTTTAATTATTTCTTGTTGCATCTAATAATTTGTGTTTTTATCAAATTTCTTATTTTCATGAGGACTAGAACAGAAGATATCATCAAATATCATAATTTTTTTTTGAAAATATCATCAAGTTTGTTTTTTTATTTTTAATTGAAAATATCATCAAATTTGTTATTTGAAGATATCATTAAATTTCTTATTCGAAAATATCATCAAATTTGTTATTTAAAAATATCTTCAAAAAGTGGGGGAGGGTGCGGGTGTCGGCAGCGGCGGCGGAGCGGGCCAGGGGAAGGTGCAGGGTGTCGGCGGCGGCGGTGGAGCGGGGGAGGGTGCAGTGGGTCGTCAGCGGCGGTGGAGCAGGGGAGG
>NC_041392.1:78326916-78329476 GCF_002162155.2 Triticum dicoccoides
CGGGGGAGGGTGCGGGGGGTCGTCGGCGGCGGTGGAGCGGGGGGAGGGTGCGGAGGGTGCTCGGCGGTGAGGGGGATCTGGCGAGGGGGATAGCTATCGAGAGGGAGGGGGATCGAGATCGAGTGTCCTCATGAATATTCAATATTTTTTGCATATGGAATATGAAAAAATATCATCAAATTTGAAAAAATATTCATGAATTCGAAAAGTGCCCATGAAATTTAAAAATATTCATGATATCAAAAAGTAAGAAAAAGTGCCCATGAAGTTTAAACTAGTAATGGCGCACTATGCAATGGTGCGCCATTAGTAGTTTTGCAAAAAAGTAAAAAAAAATACAGTAGTGGCGCACTCTATGGCTGGTGTGCCATTAGTAGTTCTAACTACTAATGGCGCACTCTGCCCGGATGCACCATTAGTATGTTTGAAAAAATGAAAAAAAGCATTTTGTTACTAGTGGCGCACCGTGTGCCTGGTGCGCCATTAGTGTCTTCAACACTAATGGCGCATCTCCACATGGTGCACCATTAGTATATAGTAGTGGCGCACCACTTCTCTGGTGCGCCATGAGTGTCAATTCCATCTATAGCCCATTTCCTAGTAGTGTCATCCTGATGGTCGGTTTTAGCTTTCTCTATTGAGGTGCTTAGCCCAGCTCAACTGGGGCACAATCGCAACAGTTCTCCTAGTGCTACCTTAGTCGATATAACGGAATGTAAGGTACCAAAACATAAGAGCCGGGCAAACCCAACTATTGACCCAAGACATGATTCGGAGCCGATGCATATAATGCTATAAGTTCGGGGTGCCGCACTTGTGAAAGTGTTCTGACTTCTCACACCGTATTGTGGGGTACTTAAGCCCCTGGCGTATTGGCCGTACCAAAGTGTACGGGTGCAACATGTCATTAATGAACATATATTCGTAAAAAAAGAGTAATGCAATAATAGACGGAAGCTATGCATTGTTTATTTAAAAAAGCTGCGATCAAAGCAGAACCATACAAATACTGCATTAAGCAAAAGATGGGACTATTTAACATGTCCTTTCCAGGGGCAACCTGCGGAATGTTATGTGAAACAGGTATACTGCTCGTTATAGAGACCACCTTAGAGTTCCATAGTGCGGCTTAGTTTTCTGCTTCCCTGGTTGTATCGTTTGTGCGACAATTGTACTGCCGGACAAGCCTTTCGAAGAATGGAGTCCTAAAAATAAGAGAAAATTAAGAAATCGGCAGCCCCTAGTGCGGTTTAAGCCGTGTTTCGGGTGTGCCGTGATGGTGCCCCTCCCCTTTTGCCCATGGTATTTCCAGAGCGTAGTTATGTACGCGCAACACTGGTTTCGCAAGTTCGCGAGGGCTGGGGTTGGGGCCGCATTGCTACGCTTGCTCGGAACGTGCCCGGCGGTCTTGTTGTTGGTTACTCCGGGCGCGCTTGACGGTGTCCAGACGTTTAATGGCTGGACTGGAGAATTGCCTTGAGAGGCTGCTTTGTACTTCCGCTACGATAGCCGCCGTATGCTGCTCCGTTCGGAGAGAGCTGTAACGCCCTCGATGTGGCTATATCTCCCACGTGTCGAAGCACGACTTAGAGGCATAACCGCATTGAAAGCAATGTCGCAAGTGAGGTAATCTTCACACAACCCATGTAATACATAAGGGAAAGAGATACATAGTTGGCTTACACTCGCTACTTCACACAATTACATGAATAAAGCATTACAACATCAAAATACAATCAGGGCCCGACTACGGAGCCAAAATAAAAGAAGAACCCCAAATGCGATAAGGTCCCCGATCGACCCCAACTGGGGTCCACTACTAATCAACTAGAACGAAACAACACAAAGGACAAGATCTTCAACGAGCTCCTCCTGAGCTGGGTTGCGTCATCTGCACGGACTCATCGGCACCTGCAAGCTGGTTTTGGAAGTATCTGTGAGCCACGGGGACTCAGCAATCTCACACCCTCGCGATCAAGACTATTTAAGATTATGGGTAAGGTAAAAGTATGAGGTGGAGCTGCAGCAAGCGACTAGCATATATGGTGGCTAACATACGCAAATGAGAGCGAGAAGAGAAGGCAAAGCATGATCGATAAAAGTATGATCAAGAAGTGATCCTAGAACAACCTACGTCAAGCATAACTCCAACACCGTGTTCACTTCCCAGACTCTGCTGGAAAGGGACCATCACGGTTACACACGTGGTTGATGTATTTTATTTAAGGTCAACTTCAGGTTTTCTACAACCGGACGTTAACAAATTCCCATCTGCCCATAACCGCGGGCACGGCTTTCGAAAGTTCAAATCCCTGCAGGGGTGTCCCAACTTAGCCCATCACAAGCTCTCACAGTCAACGAAGGAATAGACCTCCTCCCAAGACATTCCGATCAGACTCGGTATCCCGGTTCTACAAGACATTTCGACAGGGTAAAACTAAACCAGCAACACCGCCCGAATGTGCCGACAAATCCCCATAGGAGCTGCACATATCTCTTTCTCAGGGCACACTCAGATGAGCTCTCCATACAACTAAAACCAAACCTCGAGTTTCCCCGA
>NC_041392.1:78329689-78345644 GCF_002162155.2 Triticum dicoccoides
CTCTAGTTCGGACCAACACTCAGAGGAGCACTGGCCCGGGGGGGTTAGAATAAAGATGACCCTTGAGTCTGCAGAACCCAAGGGAAGGTGGTAGGTTGTTAGTGCAAATGGTAAAACCAATGTTGGGCATTGCTGGAAGAGCTTTACTTAAGGCGAACTGTCAAGGGGTTCCCATTATAGCCCAACCGCGTAAGGAACGCAAAATCCGGGAACATAACACCGATATGACGGAAACTAGGGCGGCAAGAGTGGAACAAAACACCAGGCATAAGGCCGAGCCTTCCACCCTTTACCAAGTATATAGATGCATTAATTAAATAAGATATATTGTGATATCCCAACAAGTAAACATGTTCCAACAAAGAACAACATCTCCATGTTCCAACAAGGAACAAACTTCAATCTTCACCTGCAACTAACAACGCTATAAGAGGGGCTGAGCAAAGCGGTAACATAGCCAATCAATGGTTTGCTAGGACAAGGTGGGTTAGGGGCTTCGTTCAACAATATGGGAGGCATGATAAGCAAGTGGTAGGTATCATAGCATAGGCATAGCAAAAGAGCGAGCAATCTAACATAGCAAAGATAGTAGTGATTTCGAGGGTATGATCATCTTGCCTGAAATCCCGCAAGGAAGAAGAATGAGTCCATGAAGAAGACAAACGGACGTAGTCAAACGAATCCTCACAACCCGACGTTACCGGAACCAACCCGAAGAAGCAATCATCGGAAAAGAAGCACACAACATAGTAAACAAGCAACACATGAACATGGCACAGTGCGCAAACAAGTATGATGCATGTCCGGTTTAAATATGCATGACATGGCAAAATGCACAAACAACACTACAACTTAAGTGGAGCTCAATATGCAACGGGTTGCATATTGACAGAACACCACGACAAGTTATTTAGTTCGATCTCGTTTATGTACCCAACAATATTAAATGTTGTTAAGCATGGCAAGAGGGTGAAGCAAAGTAAAACTACCTATCTAGTCAAGTTTAAATGAGGCCGGAAACAACGAACAACAATTCCGTTAAATCCCCAATATATTAGGTTTGGTCCTGTTCTGCCCTAAACCATATTTTATAGTTATTAAACATGCAAGATGATGCCACCATGTTAAACTAGGCAAAATTCTACCCCATTTACATATAAAGTTTATTTAATTCGGAGTTACGGTTTTTTAGTTATGAATTAAATCATTTTAACAAGGCATAGGAGCAAATTTAGACAAACATCATTTTAGACATTTTAAACATGGATGAAAGTGACATATTATTAAACTAGACAAAATTCTGAGCAAGTTTCATATATAAATCATTTTAATCCGATGCACGAATTGTGAGTTATTATATGCATGTTGCTTGGGGGGTTTTCTGCAATTCTGTAATTCACTGGATAATAGATAAATTCGCAGACGCTGGAAAAAAACATGATATGGGCCGAATCTGCCTGGCCCGACAGGAGCACTGGGTGCGGCTTGGGGGTTTCTCACCATGGGCCAAGCCCAGAACCGTGGAGAGGGCGCTGGGGCAGGCCGGCTGGGCCTTGCGGGCTGCTGCGGGACTTGGCGCTCCCGAGGCCACGCGGAAGCGACGCGCTGCGGGCGCGGTCAACGCGCCTGACCGGATCGAGCCATGCTCGATGGAGGGGAAGCAGAGGGCGACGGCAGCGGGTCTCGGCGCGGGGAAGGAGGTCGGGGTGCTGGGACTCACCGGATCCGGCAGAGACAGCGACGAACGGAGTCGACGAGCACCGGCGAGCGGGACTTGGTGCTGGGGTCGTTCTCCTAGCTCCCCTGCTCGACGCAGGAGCAGGCATTGACGGAACTTGGCGCTGGAGACGGGCGTCGGCGACGAAGAAGATCCAGGGCGGTGGCTTGGCTCGGGAACTGCGGGAATCGAGCACGGAGGAAGCTGGGAGGCGCGGGGGTGGAAATCCAGCAGCGAGACGGCATCCCAGCGAGACCCAAGGCGAGGCAGGGGTCGGCAGCCATGGGGCGAGGCAGATGCAGGCGAGCGAGGCAGGGGAACTTGGCGCTGCGCTTCGGTCGCTCGTCTCCCGCGCAGACGAGGACGAGGCAGGAGGTGGCGCAAGGTGGCCGGGGTAGCGGCTTTCGATCGAACGGCCGGCGAGGTCGGGCAGCAACGGGGAGACGCGAGGCGAGGCAAGGGAGGCCTCGGGCACCATTGGTCGCTGGTGGTTGGGGACTCGAGCAGCAGAGAGGTGGCTGGGGATCGAGGGGAGGCGCTGGTTGGTTGGGCGTGGAAAACAAGGAGAGGATGGATCCCGAGAGGGAGAGGGTAGGTAGGTGGCGGCGGCGGACACGGAATGGATGGGACATCCCCTAGGTTTTAGGGTTTTGTCTCAAATTAGACTAGGGGTTCTATATATATGGAAAGAGGGGAGTTTAGGGTAGATTTGGACCCTCCGATCAAAATCGGGCGGTTCAAGAAAAACTAGGTTAGGAAGCCCAATAAACAAAACGGAGACGTTTTGTAGATGTTTGGGGATGATCCGGACACAATGGTGACGACAGTCCGAGTCGGGTCTGGGACAGCTTTCGGACGCGCGCGCGGGCAGGGCCGCGGGCTGACGAGAGAGGTTAGGTTGGGTCTGGCGGATTGTGAAGAGCGGGTTGGTCTGAGAGAAGAGGGGAGAGATGCATCCCGGCACGGTTTCCAGAGACCGAAAACGTTCGACGTTAGACCGGCTATATTGCCGCTATAGTTAACCGTTGGGGCGTCAAACAGACTCCGAACACGATGAAACTTGGCAGGCGGTCTACTAACAACAAAACAACACAGCACGCCAACTTTCATCCCATTCCGAGAACATTTTCCGGCCACTCATAAAATACTATTTCGGACATGCTGCGGGCGCGTGCAAGTGTGGTTGGGCTCAGAATGGACACGGAAGGAACGGGGAGAACCCGGACGAATGCAAGTTTTAAAACATGATGATGCAATGCATATGATGACATGACAAGATGCAACACACAAGCAAATGACAACGACAATGAATAACTAGCAGACACCTGGCACATCAGTCTCGGGGCGTTACAACACTCCACCACTACGAGAGGATCTCGTCCCGAGATCTAGAATGGCAACGGAGGGAAAAACGGAAGAGAAAGAGAAGAGGTAAAACTAAGTTGCTCCTTTGACAAATGAGTCAAACCAAAGAACCTTGAGAGGTTGAACAAAGGACAGAAACAATCAATGGAGAAGACGAAGTTGAAAACACTCCGCTAGAAAAAGAGGAATAAGAAAGAACCGATATATTAGGTTGATAACAACAAGGAGGTGAGAAGCTTAATTCACCGGGAGGATAGCTGAAGAACTTGGATCATATATTATCACCCATAATAGCAACAAACCTTAGGGAAAGTTTTAGGTGAAAATAAACCCAAGACAATTCCAACGAATAGGTTGATGGCTTTAAAATATCCCAATCTTGACAGCATGTGAATCATGAAAACATGAGCTCAAATTATCAAGAAAGGCATAATACCACCTCCAATGATACGGTTGAACGAATTGCACTTTAAAATGCAATATAAAGAACACTTGAGCTCCTTTGAGAAGAATCTCGATGAACACTTCGAGAAAGAATTAAATCCTTGATGAACCAACATGTAGACCCTTCATGAAGAAACTCCGGTAATAAAAGAATGATCCAAAATAATTGACTGGTGGAAAGAATAAGATTGAAGCCTCGCAATGATTTAGATAGAGAACTCCGTGATAATATAATTGAAAGAGGTTGGAACTCCGGGGAAAAAAAAGATAAAGCATCTCGAACCCAGAATGTGATATGATGCACCTCCGGAATAAGGAATTAATCATTTGTATGAACAAGAATAAGAATTATGTTATGCTTGTCCTTCACCAATTTAAATTGATGACACGCAACGGATTTGACACACTACTTATTCTCGTATCAAGGATTAAGAGAGATATAGCACAAACTTGAGAAGGTATTGAACGAACCACCGGAAGGGTTGAAACAACGAATAAATTGATATGATACACGAAGGAGGAAGAATCTTGAACGAACCACCGGTAGAATTGAAAAAGAATGAAGAAAAGATAAATAAACACCAGGAAGAATTATGAAATGAACGAAGATGCTTGAGGGAATTTAGATCCACGAGAACGAAGAGATCACGAGCTGATTAGAGAAAACTTGAATCATGCACCGGTAAGACTAGAGAATGATAACTGACAGCCGAGAAAGAATAATTATGAGATGATGGGCTCCAGAGAATTGAACTAAAAAGGCTCCTGAATTACTCTGGATGGTTGAAAAGAATATCTCACAATCGCAAATAATTATGAGAGGATGGCAACAAGCTAGAATCACGAATTTTGAAGAGAATGGAGCAAGATTAAAGAGAAACTCTTCTTCGGTCTTCACATGACAACGAGAAACACCACCGTGAATTGTTGAGGCACTCCGGAATGAATAATGGAAAGGTTGAGCCGACGACGATAAGAAATTGAGAGATCTTGGAGAAATACATCTGATAGATGAAAACTCATTCTTACGTCACACTTCGAAAAGAAATTTGGATAGCTCCGGGAAAATAAGAAGAGTCAGGTAAGATCCTGGGAAAAGACTTGTGGGTTAGGGCCCACTCAAAAGAAACACCGTAGAACGATTTAAAAGAGAGAACGCACCGGTTGAATTAAAATACTTGAATGAGATAACAATCTCGAAAGAGCTTGAAAGGATTACGAAAGCGGAGTGGAAAACACGAATCTTCGAGATATCTTGAGCACTCCGGAAGAATTGAATATCGAGAAATGAAATATTATGAGGTGCACCGGTGCGAGAAGGCATTTGAAACGAGGGAAGGATATGGTCAACAAAGCTTTAATTAGTTCCACCGGAGAGGATAAAAGAACAAAGAATGATAAACTTGAAGCTCCGTTAGAATCTTCATAAGAATCACCGGATAAGAACATTGAAGGAAAAGAATGGAGGGGCTTCACATCAATAAGATGGATACTCGATTAAGAAATCTGAGTCCTTAAAGAAAAACAAGGGAGGGAGGGCGGGAAAAACAAAGGCAACTTGGAGATGGATGAAACAAACAACATTGAGAAGAACTGATAATTGATCTTGTGAATGTTGAAGTGATCGGATCCACTTGAAGATAATTACACCGGTTGGAAAGAATTGACATGACGATCTCGATTATCATGAAGGATTGGTATTCACATCGGAGTATGAGAACACCGTTTAGGAAAGGTATGGAATCAACATTTGACTTCAAAGCAACTCGAAAACCACAACTCAAAGCAAAACAAAAGATTGGCTTGCAGAATAAGCCGGAACAAACATATGATAGAGATTTCGTCCGAAGTTTTCGTGGTGGGGCCTACACGGGCTCGATCGTACAGCACCATCATGTAAAAGGCAGTGCACATGACATACGAAGCGTCCCCGAGTCGGCATAGCCAAGGACTCTTTAAGACACAACGAGACCACTGTAAAACCAACCGTGGATAGGCGGACCACTAGACGTCGAACCCCAATTTCATATCATACATCTGTCAGAAAGATATCCCAAGAGCTACTTGAATTCCCACTTATGAAACTCCTGAAATTTTCCCAGTTATGCAATCAGGTGTTAGGGATACAGGGGAAGCATAATATCTCACCCAAATCTAGCAAATCCTACATCCAGCTGTATCCATCCTTCAACACATAACCAAGAAACCTTCGGAAATCATCTACCTCAACCTTCGAAAAGCATCCGTTATACAAGTTATGGCAATACTCCCGAACTCCCGCCCCAGTACTGGGTGCCGTCGAGGTTATCTCACCAACGAACTGCATAAAAGAGATTTTCGATGTCGGTGTACTAAAGTCAGGTATTCCAGAACTGCAACGATAGAATTATGACGACAACACCTCAGAGCTCAACTCCCCGGGACACTTCCACCAAACCCCTGACAGGAGGCACCAAGACAATGTTCTCGTCATAAAACCATCAGAACGATTCCAAGATACCTGCGTGATCCTAAATTTTTTTTAGTGAAATTTGAGAAGAGAAGAGTCAAAACTCTACGTCGGGATGCCTTACCAGAGCGATGAGGAGACTGGGAAGTAAAAAAGAATTCCTAAACTCTCGGATATATAATTCCTAAATGACTCAAAACATTTTTCTAGACACAACTCGGCCGCTAAAAACGATCAAGCAATGGGGCTCCTAAGGTCGGGGAAGGCTCTGATTACCAACTTGTAACGCCCTCGATGCGGCTATATCTCCCACGTGTCGAAGCACGACTTAGAGGCATAACCGCATTGAAAGCAATGTCGCAAGTGAGGTAATCTTCACACAACCCATGTAATACATAAGGGAAAGAGATACATAGTTGGCTTACACTCGCCACTTCACACAATTACATGAATAAAGCATTACAACATCCAAATACAATCAGGGCCCGACTACGGAGCCAGAATAAAAGAAGAACCCCAAATGCGACAAGGTCCCCGATCGACCCCAACTGGGCTCCACTACTGATCAACTAGAACGAAACAACACAAAGGACAAGATCTTCAACGAGCTCCTCCTGAGCTGGGTTGCGTCATCTGCACGGACTCATCGGCACCTGCAAGCTGGTTTTGGAAGTATCTGTGAGCCACGGGGAGTCAGCAATCTCACACCCTCACGATCAAGACTATTTAAGCTTATGGGTAAGGTAAAAGTATGAGGTGGAGCTGCAGCAAGCGACTAGCATATATGGTGGCTAACATACGCAAATGAGAGCGAGAAGAGAAGGCAAAGCACGATCGATAAAAGTATGATCAAGAAGTGATCCTAGAACAACCTACGTCAAGCATAACTCCAACACCGTGTTCACTTCCCGGACTCCGCTGGAAAGGGACCATCACGGTTACACACGCGGTTGATGTATTTTATTTAAGGTCAACTTCAGGTTTTCTACAATCGGACGTTAACAAATTCCCATCTGCCCATAACCGCGGGCACAACTTTCGAAAGTTCAAATCCCTACAGGGTTGTCCCAACTTAGCCCATCACAAGCTCTCACGGTCAACGAAGGAATAGACCTCCTCCCGAGACATTCTGATCAGACTCGGTATCCCGGTTCTACAAGACATTTCGACAGGGTAAAACTAAACCAGCAACACCGCCCGAATGTGCCGACAAATCCCGATAGGAGCTACACATATCTCTTTCTCAGGGCACACTCAGATGAGCTCTCCATACAACTAAAACCAAACCTCGAGTTTCCCCGAGGGGGCGCTGCACAGGACTCTAGTTCGCACCAACACTCAGAGGAGCACTGGCCCCGGGGGGGGGGGGTGGTTAGAATAAAGATGACCCTTGAGTCTACAAAACCCAAGGGAAGGTGGTAGGTTGTTAGTGCAAATGGTAAAACCAGTGTCGGGCATTGCTAGAAGAGCTTTGCTTAAGGCGAACTGTCAAGGGGTTCCCATTATAGCCCAACCGTGTAAGGAACGCAAAATCCGAGAACATAACACCGATATGACGGAAACTAGGGCGGCAAGAGTGGAACAAAACATCAAGCATAAGGCCGAGCCTTCCACCCTTTACCAAGTATATAGATGCATTAATTAAATAAGATATATTGTGATATCCCAACAAGTAAACATGTTCCAACAAAGAACAACATCTCCATGTTCCAACAAGGAACAAACTTCAATCTTCACCTGCAACTAACAACGCTATAACAGGGGCTGAGCAAAGCGGTAACATAGCCAATCAACGGTTTGCTAGGACAAGGTGGGTTAGGGGCTTCGTTCAACAATATGGGAGGCATGATAAGCAAGTGGTAGATATCAGAGCATAGGAATAGCAAAAGAGCGAGCAATCTAACATAGCAAAGATAGTAGTGATTTCGAGGGTATGATCATCTTGCCTGAAATCCCGCAAGGAAGAAGAACGAGTCCATGAAGAAGACAAACGGACGTAGTCGAACGAATCCTCACAACACGATGTTACCGGAAGCAACCCGAAGAAGCAATCATCGGAAAAGAAGCACACAACATAGTAAACAACCAACACATGAACATGGCACGGTGCGCAAATAAGTATGATGCATGTCCGGTTTAAATATGCATGACATGGCAAAATGCACAAACAACACTACAACTTAAGTGGAGCTCAATATGCAACGGGTTGCATATTGACGGAACACCACGACAAGTTATTTAGTTCGATCTCATTTATGTACCCAACAATATTAAATGTTGTTAAGCATGGCAAGAGGGTGAAGCAAAGTAAAACTACCTATCTCGTCAAGTTTAAATGAGGCCGGAAACAACGAACAACAATTCCGTTAAATCCCCATGTGCATATATTAGGTTTGGTCCTGTTCTGCCCTAAACCATATTTTATAGTTATTAAACATGCAAGATGATGCCACCATGTTAAACTAGGCAAAATTCTACCCCATTTACATATAAAGTTTATTTAATTCGGAGTTACGGTTTTTTAGTTATGAATTAAATCATTTTAACATGGCATAGGAGCAAATTTAGACAAACATCATTTTAGACATTTTAAACATGGATGAAAGTGACATATTATTAAACTAGACAAAATTCTGAGCAAGTTTCATATATAAATCATTTTAATCCGATGCACGAATTGTGAGTTATTATATGCATGTTGCTTGGGGGGTTTTCTGCAATTCTGTAATTCACTGGATAATAGATAAATTCGCAGACGCTGGAAAAAAACATGATATGGGCCGAATTTGCCTGGCCCGACAGGAGCACTGGGTGCGGCTTGGGGGTTTCTCACCATGGGCCAAGCCCAGAACCATGGAGAGGGCGCTGGGGCAGGCCGGCTGGGCCTTGTGGGCTGCTGCGGGACTTGGCGCTCCCGAGGCCACGCGGAAGCGACGCGCTGCGGGCGCGGTCAACGCGCCTGACCGGATCGAGCCATGCTCGATGCAGGGAAAGCAGAGGGCGACGGCAGCGGGTCTCGGCGTGGGGAAGGAGGCCGGGGTGCTGGGACTCGCCGGATCCGGCAGAGACAGCGACGAACGGAGTCGACGAGCACCGGTGAGTGAGACTTGGCGCTGGGGTCGTTCTCCTAGCTCCCCTGCTCAACGCAGGAGCAGGCGTTGACGGAACTTGGCGCTGGAGACGGGCGTCGGCGACGGAGAAGATCCAGGGCGGTGGCTTGGCTCGGGAACTGCGGGAATCGAGCGCGGAGGAAGCTGGGAGGCGCGGGGGTGGAAATCCAGCAGCGAGACGGCATCCCAGCGAGACCCAAGGTGAGGCAGGGGTTGGCAACCATGGGGTGAGGCGGATGCAGGCAAGCGAGGCAGGGGAACTTGGCGCTGCGCTTTGGTCGCTCGTCTCCCGCGCAGACGAGGACGAGGCAGGAGGTAGCGCAAGGTGGCCGGGGTAGCGGCTTTCGATCGAACGGCCGGCGAGGTCGGGCAGCAACGGGAAGACGCGAGGCGAGGCAGGGGAGGCCTCGGGCACCATTGGTCACTGGTGGTTGGGGACTCGAGCAGCAGAGAGTTGGCTGGGGATCGAGGGGAGGCACTGGTTGGTTGGGCATGGAAAACATGGAGAGGATGGATCCCGAGAGGGAGAGGGTAGGTAGGTGGCGGAGGCGGACACAGAATGGATGGGACATCCCCTAGGTTTTAGGGTTTTGTCTCAAATTAGACTAGGGGTTCTATATATATGGAAAGAGGGGAGTTTAGGGTAGATTTGGACCCTCCGATCAAAATCGGGCGGTTCAAGAAAAACTAGGTTAGGAAGCCCAATAAACAAAACGGAGACGTTTTGTAGATGTTTGGGGATGATCCGGACACAATGGTGACGACAGTCCGGGTCGGGTCCGGGACAGCTTTCGGACGCGCGCGCGGGCAGGGCCGCGGGCTGACGAGAGAGGTTAAGTTGGGTCTGGCGGATTGTGAAGAGCGGGTTGGTCTGAGAGAAGAGGGGAGAGATGCAGCCCGGCACGGTTTCCGGAGACCAAAAACGTTCGACGTTAGACCGGCTATATTGCCGCTATAGTTAACCGTTGGGGCGTCAAACGGACTCCGAACGCGATGAAACTTGGCAGGCGGTCTACTAACAACAAAACAACACAGCACGCCAACTTTCATCCCATTCTGAGAACATTTTCCGGCCACTCATAAAATACTATTTCGGACATGCCGCGGGCGCGTGCAAGTGTGCTTGGGCTCAGAACGGACACGGAAGGAACGGGGAGAACCCGGACGAATTCAAGTTTTAAAACATGATGATGCAATGCATATGATGACATGGCAAGATGCAACACGCAAGCAAATAACAACGACAACGAATAACTGGCAGACACCTGGCACATCGGTCTCGGGGCGTTACAAGAGCGTTCGGTGTTTCCATTGACCGTGATGACTCCTCGAGGGCCTGGAGTCTTGAGCTTGAGGTATGCGTAGTGCGTTACCGGATTGAATTTGGCAAATGCGGTTCGCCCGAGCAGTGCGTGATAGCCACTGCGGAACGGGACTATGTCGAAGATTAACTCCTCGCACCACTTCAAGTGTAACTGAGCCTATACAGTTGGCCTCTACACCTGGTATGACGCCTTTAAAGGTCGTTTTAGTGGGTTTAATCCTCGAGGGATCGATGCCCATTTTCCGCACTATATCCTGGTAAAGTAGGTTCAGGCTGCTGCCGCCGTCCATAAGGACTCTAGTGAGGTGAAATCCATCAATAATTGGGTCTAGAACCAATGCAGCGAATTCGCCATGATGGGTGCTAGTGGGGAGGTCCCTTTGATCAAAGGTGATCGGGCAGGAAGACCAAGGGTTGAACTTTGGGGCAACTAGCTCCATCGCGTATACGTCCCTTAGCGCACGCTTCCGCTCCCTCTTGGGGATGTGGGTTGCGTATATCATGTTCACCGTCCGCACTTGTGGGGGAAAACCTTTCTGTCCACTGTTGTCCGGAGGCCAGGGCTCCTCCTCATCATCGCTATGCAGCCCCTTGTCTCTGCTTTCGGCATTTAACTTTCCCGCCTGCTTGAACACCCAACAATCCCTATTGGTGTGATCGGCTGGTTCTTCGGGGGTGCCACGTATCTGGCATGAGCGGTCGAGTATTCGGTCCAAACTGGACAGGCCCGGAGTATTTCTTTTGAATGGCTTTTTCCGCTGACCGGGTTTAGAGCCTCTGAATCCGGCATTAACTGCCGTATCCTCAGCATTGTCACCATTAATGCGGCGCTTTTGCTTGTTGCGACGTGACCTGCCACTGCTGTCCTTGGTATCCGAATTACCAGGGCTCTTGGTCATGTTATTGCTGCGAGCTAGCCAGCTGTCTTCTCCCACGCAAAAGCGGGTCATAAGTGTCGTGAGGGCTGCCATAGATTTTGGCTTTTCCTGTCCTAGGTGTCGTGCAAGCCACTCGTCGCGGATGTTATGCTTGAAGGCTGCTAGGGCCTCTTCGTCCGGACAGTCGACGATTTGATTTTTCTTGGTTAGGAACCGTGTCCAGAATTGTCTGGCCGATTCCTCTGGCTGCTGAATTATGTGGCTAAGGTCATCGGCGTCTGGTGGTCACACATAAGTGCCCAAGAAATTGTCGAGGAATGCGGTTTCCAGGTCCTCCCAACAACCAATTGATTCTGCTGGCAAGCTGTTAAGACAATGCCGAGCTGGTCCTTTAAGCTTGAGTGGGAGGTATTTGATGGCGTGTAGGTCATCACCGCGGGCCATGTGGATATGAAGGAGATAGTCCTCGATCCATACCACGGGATCTGTTGTGCCATCATATGATTTGATGTTCACGGGTTTGAAACCCTCAGGGATTTGATGATCCATTACTTCATCTGTGAAGCATAGTGGGTGTGCGGCGCCTCTGTATTGGGGAATATCACGACGCAGCTCAAATGAGCTTTGTCTACTGTGTTCGGCCCGGCCGGATTGACTGTATCCGGAGTGACGATTACTGTCTCGTGCCGTGGGGCGCCCACGCGATCCGTAGATCGATCTTGTTTGCCTTGCCTTGTCCTCCAATATATCTCGCAGGTCTGGCGCATTTTCCCATGCCTTGGTATTTTTTGAGCGGCGCGGGGTGCGGCTTGAGTGGAGGGCCGAGAGGCTTCTTTGTCGCGGCCACGGGTTGGCCGATCGGCTGCATCATGCGCTAGTGATGTAGGTTTAGGTGCTTCCTCCTCTAGTCGGGGTAGCAACCTGCGCTTTGGGTAGCTCTTGGAGGGGCGTTCGAGTTCATACTCTTCGGCCGCAAGGACTTCAGTCCATCTGTCGGCTAGCAAATCTTGATCAGCTCTAAGTTGTTGCTGTTTTTTCTTGATGCTACTCGCCGTGGCCATAAGCCTGCGTTTGAAACCCTCTTGTTCGACGGGATCCTCCGGCACGACAAATTCGTCGTCATCGAGGCTTGCCTCGTCTTCGGAGGGAGGCGTATAATTATCGTCCTCAACCTCTCTGTCTGCCGCTCTCTCATGAGGGCTGGCTTCTCCATCCTCCTGTGCTGAATCTTGCTGGAGGTGGTTTTCTTCGGCATTGTCGGGGTGTTATTATCTCCCATGCCGGAATCACCGTTTTTGCTTTGGCGGGATTTAGAGCGGCGCCGCTGACGCCGGCACTTAGGCTGCTTCTTGGAGGGGTCATCCTCCGCTGTTCCATTGCCATTGCCTTCTTTTGGGGTGTCCACCATGTATATATCATACGATGAGGTGGCTTTCCGGTGCCCTATATGCGCTGGTTCTTGATCGTCTCCTTCATCGGCGTCCATACCATCGATGTCTTTGGAGTCGAAGTCGAGCATGTCGGTTAAATCATCGATAGTGGCTATGAAGTGGGTGGTGGGTGGGCTTTGAATTTCTTCATCATCTGCATCCCAACCTTGCTGACCATAGCCCGGCCAGGGCTCTCCTAAAGAGAGAGACTTTAGTGAATTCAGAATATCGCCGAAGGGCGAGTGCTGAAAGATGTCCGTGGCGGTGAACTCCATGATCGGCGCCCAATCGGGTTCGATCGGTAGGGGCGCGGAGGGCTCGGAGTCTGGAGAGGAGTCCGGCTCCTTGGAGTCACGGGCTTCGTAGAGAATAGGGCTGGTGTTCAGCTCGATCACCGTAGAGATTGCAGCCCCAGAGGCAGTGTCCAACCACCCATCCTCGATTGGTGCAGTTGGCTCCGAATTAAGGGTCGGAGCTGATGCGGATGCGGCCTCCAGGGCACTGTTCGGCGGCAGAGCTAGATCATGCCCATCGTGACAGTGCGGCACGCTTGGCTGTGGCTCGAATCCGTCGAAGATCAAGTCTCCGCGGAGGTCCGCTGTGTAGTTTAAACTTCCAAATCTGACCTGATGGCCAGGGGCGTAGCTTTCGATATGCTCCAGATGGCCAAGCAAATTGGCCCGAAGTGCAAAGCCGCCGAATACGAAGATCTGTCCTGGGAGAAAGGTCTCACCCTGGATCGCATCGTTGTTAATGATCGGAGAAGCCATCGGGCCTAAAAGTGACGACACAGATGAACTCTCAGTGAAAGCACTAATGTCGGTGTCAAAACCGGCGGATCTCGGGTAGGGGGTCCCAAACTGTGCGTCTAGGCGGATGGTAACAGGAGGCAGGGGACACGATGTTTTACCCAGGTTCGGGCCCTCTTGATGGAGGTAAAACCCTACGTCCTGCTTGATTAATATTGATGATATGGGTAGTACAAGAGTAGATCTACCATGAGATCAGAGAGGCTAAACCCTAGAAGCTAGCCTATGGTATGATTGTTGTTCGTCCTACGGACTAAAACCCTCCGGTTTATATAGACACCGGAGAGGGCTAGGGTTACACAGAGTCGGTTACAATGGTAGGAGATCTACATATCCGTATCGCCAAGCTTGCCTTCCACGCCAAGGAAAGTCCCTTCCGGTCACGAGACAAAGTCTTCGATCTTGTATCTTCATAGTCCAGGAGTCCGGCCGAAGGTATATTCCGGCTATCCGGACACCCCCTAATCTAGGACTCCCTCAACGGGGTTTGGATGCACCGGCAAAGTTTGCACCAACTCTCAATGTGAGAAAGGGCAATGCACGGTACCGAAGAGGCTAGCAAGGATGGAAGGGTGAGAGTGCGTATAATCCATGGACTCAACATTAGTCATAAAGAAATCACATACTTATTGCAAAAATATACAAGTCATCAAAAACCTCAGCACTACGCGCATGCTCCTAGGGGGATAGATTGGTAGGAAAAGACCATCGCTCGTCCCCGACCGCCACTCATAAGGAAGACAATCAAATAACCACTACTAGGAAAAGGCCTACTAATGGCGCACCTAATTTGGCCATTAATGGCGCATTAGTGGTGCGCCATTAGTTCCACGCCATTAGTATATTTTACTAATGGCGCACCACAGATGCGCCATTAGTATATACAACAGTGCGCCATTAGTATGCCTCCCAGGGGGCCATGTATACCCAGGTGCTTTGGCATACTAATGGCGCACAACAACAAGATGCGCCATTAGTAACTTCGGCATACTAATGGCGCACTGTTTAATGATGCGCCATTAGTATCCTTTGTCATACTAATGGCGCACTGTGATGTGATGCGCCATTAGTATGAATATTAGGTTTTTTTTATTTTTTATTTTTTTGTTTTTTGCACAGGTTACAAAATGTATAATTGGACAAAATATAGACAGCACACATCAACAACAGATTCATCGAATACAATAGAAGATTAGTCTCTGAATACAATTCATCATATTAGTTTCCGAATACAATTCATCATATTAGTCTCCGAATTGAAAAGACCGAACAAAGATAGAACATTATATTACAAGTCTCGAGACCGCGAGTAGCGAGTTTGTCTTCACATTACAAGTCGATATCGATCATCTAAACTACCATCACATAGAAGAGAGCTGCGGTCATCACGATGAGCATCATCACGATGAAACTCGTCTTCATCCGGTTCCTCCAGCGCTCCCTCCCCTCTCCCGCTAGATAGCGGGCGTATCTAGATTCGGCCTCGACCCTAGTGGTGTACCCTTTTTAACTGTTACCGCTGAATCGGTGAACCTGTCTCCGACACTCCTCCCAGTCGTCGTAGACTCCGGGAACCTTACCCTTGTACACGACATACGACGGCATCGCTATGCAGTAGCCAAACGAAACGTTAGTACCAATTCACAGACAATACATAAGTAATATATAAGTATGCAACAGAACGATCAGAAGAGAAAAGCAAGACATTAATAGCATCGATTACATCTAAGTTGAACGACTCCCGAAACCAAAGAGACATACTACAAGTTCATTAAAGTTTAATTACAACATGAGCCAATCAATGTTTCAGAACTAGACACAACATCACTACTTTCGACTCGACTCAAGGGACCAGAGCGTGGATGAAGCCGCCATCTATCGTGGGAGTCATGAAATAATGGTCGTTGTCAGCCTGCATTTGTAGCATTGTGTCGATGTCACTGTTGGACGGTTGATTTCTGAGGTAGAACTGCCCCGAGGTACGAAGGACATCTTGATGGATGATTTCCGCAAACTCCGACTGGATGCGAAAGAATTCTTGTCTGATGTCCGCGTCCTGGATTGCCGACACGCTCGCGGCCCAATCTTTGAGTTTACTCGGTAGCAGAAGTTGATGATGGTCCCGTACGATCGCCCACATGTGATGCATGGCGTAGTAGGCACCCTTCTGACCGCCAGGTGGCTGCTTGACGCAGCACAACATCGTATTGTGGGAGAACACGTGCTTGCCGTACTTACGAATAGGCCTGGTGAAGGTGCCTCCAGATTTGACGTAGCCGGGGAGAACATCATCAAGAACCTTCTTGACATTTGTGTAGTCTACGTTCGACTGACGGTCCGGGTCGAAATACGTGGCCATGGAATATTTGGGGCTTAGGAGGATGAGCGTGCAATGTGTGTCACTTCAGAAAACACGGAATGTTAAAAGA
>NC_041392.1:78345833-78350663 GCF_002162155.2 Triticum dicoccoides
GATCGAAATCTAAGAATTCATATGTTACGGGGCGGTTGAGGGGAGGACTTACTCGGGAAAGTAAGGCACGAGGAAGTTATCCTTATCTTGGTTTGCCAGAATGATGCCTTCGAGGTAAGAAGTCGCGACTTGCCGGTCCCCAGCGCTGCCCAAGATCTTGGCACGCATGTAGAAGGGGTCGACTATCACGATGTCCGGGGTCTTGTCGCGAATGATCCGCATCTCCATACTCAGCAAAAATAGCCGAACGAAGGTGTAGTGCAGCGGATGAAGGTTCAACATAGCGTGGATGTCATCAAACCGCAGGACGATTGTACCCCCGATGGAGTTATCCACAAAGCCCTTGCCCTCTGGCACCTTGGCCGCGAAAACCGGGTATGCCACATCCTTCTCTCCGAGACGCTGCTTCTCCAAAGAAAGAACACTGTCATGCAGACTCCGCATAGCACCGGTTGCAACATCGAGCATATTTCTCGGTAGCATCGGCCTACCCGCCACATGCACCCTCCTCGAGATATCCTCAGCTGAAGGTGGCCCGTCCTGAGCACGGATCGTACTCGGTGCCGGCTGGCCCGCACCCTTGTTAGTCTTTCTTTTGAGTGCCTTCTTCTTCTCTTGTAATGGGACCGAGTTCTGCTCACAGACCGCCTTCTTGAGTGTGTTGGGGCTGATAATATTTTGCACCTCGCCTATCTGAGGCTCGGTGAAGTCGGCAGCTGGAGGCGTCTCCTGAGAGCTGAACGGCAGACGACGCCTGTTGTAACTTGGCTTCTCCGCGGTACCAGCTAGATCGCGCACGTCTTTTGTTGGGTTGGATTCTTGAGAAGGAGGCCCCATGAAGTCGCCACCGTACCCATGATCGGCAAAATACTGATCGACGTTACATGTATTGTCGTCGTCGTCGTTCTGATCCTGTGCCATATGCATGTTTGGATCCAGTGGCATAGGGATGTCCGGCACCGTTGCGGCGGTCTTGCCATGGGGCCGACTTGGCGCCGGCACGACTGGCGGTGTTGTCTTTGGGGTGGTGTCCCCCGCCCCCAAACGAATCTGGCTCTTCGGCCAAAGAAGGGGCCAGCTCAGGCAGGCGCTGAGGGTCATCACGTCATCATCATCGGCCCCGACGGGTCGAATCGGAGGTAACAACTCGTCGCAGCCTGGCAGCACCCGAACCAGTTGAACCCTAAACAAGTTGGGTGGCATCTGGGTACCGTGGAACAAGGGGTTGCCCGGTTGAACGATTTTGCCCTTGGCGACATCGACCAACTTGTTGTTCACGAAGTGCAGGAGAGTGCACGGAACGTCGGCGGCGCCCTGCGAAAACATGTAGGGCGTCAGGGATGCCCATTCAAAGGCAAGGAGATGAAGTCCTCGGCCGAGAGAGGCTTAATTAGTTACCGTGATGATGGCGTCGAGCTCGGCTAATGTCGAGGCACCGCCAACGGCGGGCGTGCAGTTGACGGAGGGGCCGCTTGCTGCAGAGGTGCCGGCCGGCGTACACCCAGGTGCATTAAGCTCCCGTGGCGGCGTCGGAGACATCAATGGCCCCGCCATCGCGTTCTGCGAGTTGCTGGCCGTGAAGCTAGGAATCGGGGGCGGCCCCTGTTGGCCGCCCGCAATCCACGCACTAATCCCCTGGATCAAGGTAGGCACAATGGAGGTGATCGTCCTTCCGAGTTGTTGTTCCACTTGCTCTTGGACAATCTCCGGAATCCGCGCCACTTGTGCCCTGAGTTCTTGAACCTCGCACGCCTGGCTTTTCGAGCTGGTCTTTTTCTCCTTTCGCCCACCATTGTTATAGTATGACGACCATTTTGTCGACAAGCCTTTGCCGGCCACGCGACCAGCTGACGTCGGCTTACTGGGCTTATCCTTGCTCTTCATTACATTCAAAGCCCTATTTAGAGTGGTGTCCCAAGGGTTGCTCTTAGTCGACCCCACGCTACTGCTTTCAGTCGCCTGCGGAAGGAATGTGAACCATTTAGAAATTTGGCTTCATTAATTAGAATGCAACCATATGGAGCTAATTACACGGGGGTGTATTCCTTACCAGAACAAGCTCAAGCGCCCTGGTCTTCGGATCCGTGGTAAGCTCCTTTGTTTTCGGGTCCTTCTGGTACCGGGCCCTGACAAAGTTCCTGGTCTTCTTGTCACCGTATTTATCGAAGAGGGGCGGTAGGCCTTGCTCGGCACGGTCCACCTCCTCCTTGTCCCATATAGGCTCCGCCACTCTGTAACCGCCGGGACCGAGTGTGTGTTACCCTAAGTTCAGCTCCCGCATTTCTTTCCCCCACTTACTTGATTCGGAGTTTGTGGTGCTCGAGCAATTGATCTTGAAGTCGTTGTAGTCATCTTCGGTGATCGAAGGATTTTTCTCCTTGATCTTCTAATAACTCTCACCTTTCTCGATCATTCTCTTCACATTGCTTTTCCAAGTAGACAGGGCCTTGCTCATCTTCATGAGGGCAGCATTGTTCACTTTATTCCCTTTGAGGCTTGTGTTTTCAAATTCAGCGGGGAACTTGTATCGTTCGTGCAGCTTCGTGAAGAGGAGGTTGCGCAAATTCCCTCGGTCAGGATGCCTCAGGTTCTCGGTGTTGATCGAGACGGTGCTCCGGAGAATGCACCCGAGCTGAAGCGAGTACCCCTTGACTATTCGTTCGGGCGCCGTTGGATTCCCGTCAGAGTCCACTTCAGTAACTTCCTCCTTGAGGGTGCGGAGCACGGTCGGGCGCTGGTCCTTCCGTTGCCTCTTCGGTTGGCTGCCATCTGTGCGTGCGCCGCCATCATCAGTGGTGGCATCCTCGGCGCCACCATCAGTGGTGGCATCAGTGGGGTCATCCTCGGTGGTACCATCAGTGGTCTCAGGATCGGCGGGGAAGGCGGCGTCCTCATACAAGTGAGGTTGTTCCTCCATCTCCTGGGACAGCTCCCAGAATGCCTTGACGCCCGAACCCCCGGCCTCATCGTTGTTGGCCATGTTTCTCTAAATAGGAACAAAGTTTGGTCAAAAAGTTGGTTATTGTCAAGGAACAAGATCATGGTCTCATCATTTAGGGTTTGTCGACACCGAGGCATCCTAAAAGCTAAGCTTTTATCATTGATGGTTTTTCGACGCCGAGGCACCCTAAAAGCCTAAGTTTTCAGCATTTCAGTTTTTATCGACACCGAGGCACCCTAAAAGCCATGAATTAGTCACAAGTACGCCGGGGCACTTGATCCTACTTAATTAACTACTAAGATACCCCGGCCCATGCATTAGTCACAAGTACCCCATATGTCCTATTTTTAGCAAAGTCATGCTAAAATTCACGGAAAATTTCAGCATGACCTTTGCTGAAAATAGGACATATGGAGTACCCGAATTTGCCGGAACGGAAGTTAATTGACATTCCAGCAAACTCAAGGGCCTCTCGGGTGGACAAGGCAAAAAAGGCCTCCATCACAACATCAAACTAAGCATGGCAGCAAGACGCTGATGCATCTTCTGTGTCGCCAACTTTCAAAACAGAACCGGAATTCTGTTGATAAATGGAAGCATTTTTATAGTCCCTCGAAACAAAATAATCACAATACAGAAGCACCTAGGTAAGAAGCTGGAAAATAATCACATATCACAGTGCCTATTAGTAGTCAGTCCTACTGACAGCATTTGCAATCCTATCTGTATATCCAAATATCAATCCCCAATTCCAAGAAAACTAAAACCCCATATCACAGCAGCCACCCAACTGAAGCTCCAATAGTACAAAAGCATGATGAACAAATAAAATCAGTTCAGAGGAAGGTTTGCAAAGATCCCCAAATCACCCACTACGCCATTAGAACAACTATTGTGTCGATAGGCATAACTTAGGAAACAACCTACACCATTTCCTAAGGATATGACTATTCTGTTTCACCCCATTTCCTAAGGATATGAGTTCAATTCCCATGTATGGCATTGTGTGCCTGTCCAGTATGCTCATGTTACTAATTTTACCTTGCATGTGTGGTGCTGTTTTCCACTCTAGTTCTCTTTCCAGATATGAACATGTGCCACTAGCCATGTGGTAGATAGGCGCCTTTAGGATATGTTGATTACTACTGTTCATATCATGATATAAACTAATGTAGATTCTACAAGCTGTGCGCAACCAATTCCGCTATACAACTACAGTACCATTCAAAATAGGCATGCACCCCATGGCAATGAAACTCTAAACCGTTATTACTTGAGAAACTAACAGGTCAAACTGTACATTCTTAATTTCTATTTATAGGTTGTTTACTTCTTTAGTAGCATTCAGTAGAAGCATGACTGACATGTGACAACTCTCAACAGCTTGTGAAAAGGTGCATCGTCAACTCATCTATATAATATATCTGAAGAACTCACATGTATAATTAACCCTACTAGACATAGTAAATCTATCTGAATCTTCAGCCCAATTTAAGCAAAGCAGAACACATTGACATGATCCAAATCATCACTATGAGAAATAACAGCAAATTGACAACTAGGCAGTAGCCTAGTGCCAAGGTTCACAGTGGTGCACCCTGCGTCCAGAGTCTGAATCCCGTCCGGAACGAATTTCTGACGCCTCACTCGGGTGGGCTTCTTCTATAAAAATATGTTTAGGGTGCTAGTGCCCATGGATCTCTTTTTTTTGGAAATAACAGCCATCAAGAAACTCATTACTGTATGGTAATGCTATCCCTAGATAATTCACATTTGCTATATGAACATGACCACAAAAGATCCATTCAGTTCTGCCTTGCATGCATGCACAGCACATCACAACACATCCATACAATACATTCATATGTGCGCGAGGGGGGGAGGGGGAG
>NC_041392.1:78350830-78380097 GCF_002162155.2 Triticum dicoccoides
GGGATAGGGCAGTGGGGCGCGGGGAGGATGTCGGGGACGACGACAACGCAGGGGAGGAGGCGACAAGGTCTGGGTGGTGGTGGTGCTCCGGTGACGGTGGTGTGGACGGGGCGGCGTCCGGGCCGCCGACGACGAGGGCAGCGGGGCGATGGCGTCCAACGAGGTGGGGCGATGGGGAGAGCGGCGCCGATGTCGGGGCCTCAGGCGGCGGTGGTTGGAGACGTCGTGGCGGGGTCGAGGCGGCGTCGGGGCGGCGTCGAGGCGGCGGGGCAGCGGCGTCGGGAGAGGAGAGGGGAAGGGGATCGAGGGCGAGGGCGAGGGAGAGAGAGGGGATAGGTTTGGGCCGGGGTGGAAATATGGATGGGGGCGGCACAATACTAATGGCGCACCACCCCTCGGTGCGCCATAAGTACATCCATACTAATGGCGCACCTCACCCTGGTGCGCCATTAGTATTTTTTTTGATTTCTGCTCGAGCCGACAGGTTATCTTCCACCTGACCTGATCCACACCAAGTTCCCTCTACTAGCTCAATTGGTCAGCAGCCAGTTCTCACACCAGGAGGTCCTGGGTTCGATTCCCAGGCTCCACAATTTTTTTATGCATTTAAAATGTTGTTTGATACTTATTTGTGCTTAAATATGTTCAAACTTGTTTAAATCATAACAGTAATATTTTTTTTATAAGACAGTAATATTTTTTTTAAAATATCATCAAACAGTAATGCCGGTGGAGCGGGGGAGGGTGCGCGGGGTGCGGGGGGTCGGCGGCGGCGGTTGAGTAGGGGAATCGAGGGTGCGGGGGGTCGGCGGCGGCGGCCGGTGGACCGGGGGGTGCTTGGCAGCGAGGGGCACCGGATCTGGCGAGGTGGGATAGCGATCGAGATGGAGGGGGATCGAGATCGAGTGTCCATGAAATTTAAAAATATTCATGATAGTTCAAAAAGTGCCCATGAAATACAATCGAGAAATGAAGGCTACGATTTAAAGACAATCGATCTTAGATAGCTATGCTGTGCAGGAACGTCGGCCCGAGTTGGATGATATCGTCCACGATATGGACCAGCAGATGCACCATAACGTCGAAGAATGCGGGCCGGAAGTACATCTCAAGCTCGCATAGTATCACCACGATCTCTTCCTGTAGCCTTCTGAGTTGCCTCACGCCAACAGACTTCCGAGAGATGACGTCGAAAAAGTTGCATAGGCCAAATAGGGTTTCACGGACGTGCGCGTCCATGATCCCACGGATTGCAACTGGAACTATCTGCGTCATCAGCACGTGACAGTCGTGAGACTTCATCCCGCTGAACTTCAGCTTCGCTGGGTCTAGGTATCTGCTTATCTTCCCCGCGTAACCGTAAGGAAGTTTTACTCCTACGAGGCAGGTGAAAAACTGCTCGATCTCCTCCTGACTTAGAGTGAAGCACGCGGGAGGGTAGTCATTTCCGGTCTTCTTGGACTTTTTGCCTTTGCGACGACTTTCCGTGTCTTGCTTCGCCTCATCATCATCATCATCATCATCATCATCATCATCATCATATATAGCGTGAAGCTCCTGCCTGATGCCCATTGATTTCAAGTCTGCCCTTGCTTTCAGCCCATCTTTGGTCCTCTCTGGCATGTTGAGCAGGGTACCACGTAGACTCTCGCACATGTTCTTCGTGATATGCATGACATCAAGGCTGTGAGGCACACGGTGGATCTTCCAGTACGGCAAGTCCCAGAAAACAGACCTCGTTTTCCATACCTTCAGCAGCGGCTCTGGCGCCTTTCGCTTCTTTCCCGGCTCTGGCGCCTTTTGCTTCTTTCCCGGTAGTGGGCAGTCTTTCCAATTTTTCAACAACTCGTCTATTTCCTCGCCGCTCCTCGTACGTGGGCGTCCTCGGGGTTCGGTTTCACCATCGAACAGATCCTTGCATTTTCTCCACGGGTCATCGTCACGAAGCCACCTTCGATGTCCCATGAACACGGTTTTCGAAGACCCGGGATCTCTATCTAGCTGGCGATACGTTGTGTCATCCATGCACCTGACGCATCCAGAAAATCCGTGGACCACCTGCCCCGCGACATATCCGTAACTGAGATAGTCGTGCACCGTCGTGAGCAGCGCGGCTTTCATAGGGAAATATTCTTTCTCTGCGGCGTCCCACATATTGGCTGGTGTTTTCCACAGCGTGTCAAGCTCCTCTTTCAGCAGCCCCAGATACAGATTGATGTCGTTCCCTGGTTGTTTCGGTCCTTCAATTAGCATACTCTGGTTGTTTCAGCAGCCCCAGGGGGGAAGGTTGTACATCCACACAAACACAGGCCAGGTGCTATGTGTGCTTCTCTGGCTGCCAAACGGATTGACTCCATCGGTGCTCGCGCCCAGCACGATGTTCCTTGGATCATTCCCAAATTCTGGGTCTTCGAAGTTCAACGCTTGCCACTGGCTCACATCCTTAGGGTGACTCAGCATCTTGTCTTTTTTATCTATCTACGGGTCATTTGCGTCATCTTCTCGCTTCTTCTCCTCCCTATCCGCGTGCCAACGCAGGAGCTTTGCTACTTAGGGTCCGCGAAATACCGCTGCAGACGAGGAGTTATCGGAAAGTACCACACCACTTTTCGAGGAGCTTTCTTCCTCCAGTTGTATCGAGTGACGTCGCACACCGGACAAATGGTAGACTCCGCGTGCTCGTCCTGATAAATGATGCAATTGTTCATGCACACATGGTATTTCACGTGCGGTAAATCCAGAGGACACACGATTTTCTTCGCCTCCTCCAAACTGGTCGGGCACTTGTTCCCCTTGGGAAGACGTTCGTGCCAGAATGACATGTTCTCGTCGAAGCATGTGTCGGTCATTTTGTGTTTTACCTTCATCTCCAGAGCCATGAGCGTTACTTTCAGGCGGGTATCCTCGAGCCTGCATCCTTCATACAATGGAGTAACCGCGTCTAACTCAAGTTGATCCATCTTGGCTTTCTCTCGGGCGGCAGCTCTTGCGTTATCCGTCTGCTTGAGAAGCAGCTCTTGAATATGAGGGTCCTGCACCCAGCCCATCGATGGTCCAGCATCGTCTGCTCCGCCGGCATCATCATCTTGATGATCATGCCCGTCGTCTGCTCCGGCATCTTCCTCATCATCATGTCCTGCATCTTCTACATTATGACTGTGTACAGCATCACCGTCGTGATCATCTCCTGGGGATTCTTCGTCTTCTCGCCCTCCTGAGCCGCGGTGGCTGTCTTGCTGCCCTTCCTCATTTCTTGCCCGCCCCCCATGGACGACTTTGTAGTCATCTTCATCACCTTGCCACCGATAGCCATCCATGAAACCACGCAAGAGCAGGTGGTCCCGCACCTTCCTGGATTCCGGGTCCGCAATAAGGCTCTTCAGCTTGCATCTTCGACACGGACATCTTATCTCCGTCTCGTTCTTTTGAAGCATCTCGGCCTTCGCGGACCTCAAAACCTATTCACGATGCCTTCGGTCATCGTGCGGACCATGGTCGCCTGCGGGGTAGAGAAAAACGATATTTTAGAACCAATAAAAAAATTGGCATGACTTTCCCTAAAAATAGGACCAAAAAGAATGCTTAATGCCAAAATTCTCGCCGAAACGGAAATGAATCAACATTCTAGCAAAATATTGGCAACTATCGCATTTCAAATACCGGTACACCTCCAAACACAAACACATATGCAACACCACAAACATATGCAACACCACGAACATACATAGATCTAGCTAGGCCATAAAAAGTGCATGTGCACATTGTTGTAGGGAGAACAACATAAATATAGCTTCCCCCCTTACTTACCTATCAAAATAAGGTAATTTAACCACTTAAATTGAATGAATCTATGGTGGAAATGAGGTGAAAAAGAGGAGGCACCCGAGACAAGGAGGAGGTGGAGAGAACGAAGTGGGGAGAAAGTGAGTGTGGGTAGGAGAGGTTGTCCAAAATATCTTGTTGCTGCCCACTTACTAATGGCGCACCAACTCTAAATGCGCCATTAGTAATCCAGGTTACTAATGGCGCACCTTCTGGTGGTGCGCCATTAGTAGTTTTGCAAAAAAAACATACTAATGGCGCACTATTCCACAGTGCGCCATTACTAGTTTAAACTAGTAATGGCGCACGGTCGAACAGTGCGCCATTAGTAGTTTTGCAAAAAAAGGAATAAAAAAAATAATAAAAAAAACAACATTAGTGGCGCACTTTCCGACAGGTGCGCCATTACTAGTTACATCTAGTAGTGGCGCACTGTGTCTGGATGCGCCATTAGTATGTTTGGACAGGCGCATTAGTTCAAAAAAAATTTTGATACTAATGGCGCAACCTGGGCCAGGTGCGTCATTAGTAGTTTCAGCTCTAATGGCGTATCAGAAGGTGCTGCGCCATTAGTATATACTAATGGCGCACCGCTTGTCTGGTGCGCCATTAGTGTCAATCCCATCTATGGCCCTTTTTCTAGTAGTGAACACCTCATGTTTCAAATTTGTTACATAACATTTATCATAAGTGCATGCTACGGGACTTGCAAACTTGAACACAAGTATTTCTCAAATTCAGAACTACTCAACGAGCACGACTTTGATATTATTACCTCCATATCTCAGAACAATCATCAAGCATCAAACTTCTCTTAGTATTCAATACTCTATATGAAAGTTTTATTATTAATCTTGCATACCAAGCATATTAGGATTTTAAGCAAATTACCATGATATTAAGACTCTCAAAATAATCTAAGTGAAGCATGAGAGATCAATAGTTTATATAATACCACCGCCATGCTCTAAAAAGGTAGAAGTGAAGCACTAGAGCAACAACGAACTACTCCGAAAGATATAAGTGAAGATCAATGAGTAGTCGAATAATCATGCAACTATATGAAGACTGTAACATTTAAGGATTTCAGATCTTGATACTTTATTCAAACAGCAAGCAAAGCAAAATAAAATGACATTCTAAGAATAGCAAACATCATGTGAAGAAGCAAAAACTTAGGATCAACCGAAACTGACCGATAGTTGTTGAAGAAGAAAGGTGGGATGCCAACCGGGGCATCCCAAAGCTTAGATGCTTGAGACTTCTTGAAATATTATCTTGGGATGCCTTGGGCATCCCCAAGCTTGAGCTTGTGTGTCCCCTTAATTCCTCTCATATCACGGTCTCCCTGAATCTCACAAGCTTCATCCACACAAAACTCAACAAGGACTCGTGAGAAAAGTTAGTATAAACCATTGCCAAAACCTTATCATACTCTACTGTAACAAATCACTAAAATTATTATTCAATATTGCATACTAAATGCCTCTGCATATTTAATAGTCCTATCCTCAAATAGAATCATTAAAGAAGCAAACATATGCAAACAATGCAAACATAACAACAATCTGCCTAAACAGGACAGTCTGTAAAGAATGCAGCAACATCCATACTTCCATAGCTCCAAAAATTATGAAAGAAAACTCCCACTGTAGTAAATTTATCAGATCTTAATATGCAAAAGGTTTCAACATTTTATCACATTTTGACTTTTCTAGGGAATTGTTGCAACAGCGGTAAACTTTCTGTTTTCAAACAGCAACATGTATACTTGTAACATAGGCATAGTAAAGGCTACCGATGCCACTTTTATTGAACTAAAAGATGCAAAACATTGTTCTAAATAACAGCATGCAAATACTAACAAAATAAATTGACGCTCCAAGCAAAACACATATCATGTGGTGAATGAAAATATAGCTCCAAGTAAAGTTACCGATGGAAGTAGACGAAAGAGGGGATGCCTTCTGGGGCATCCCCAAGCTTAGGCTTTTGGTTATCCTTGAATATTACCTTGGGGTGCCTTGCGCATCCCCAAGCTTAGGCTCTTTCCACTCCTTATTCCATAGCCCATCGAATCTTTACCCAAAACTTCAAAACTTCACAACACAAAACTTAACAGAAAACTCGTAAGCTCCGCTAGCGAAAGAAAACAAAACACCACTTCAAGGTACTGTAATGAACTCATTATTTATTTATATTGGTGTTAAACCTACTGTATTACAACTTCTCTATGGTTTATAAACTCTTTTACTAGCCATAGATTCATCAAAATAAGTAAACAACACATAAAAACAGAATCTGTCAAAAACAGAACAGTCTGTAGTAATATGGATCAAACGTATACTTATGGAACTCATAAAATTCTCAAATAAATTTCTGGAACTGAGGAATTTATCTATTAATCATATGCAAAAAGAATTAACTAAATATCACTCTCCAAATAAAAATGGCAGCAATTCTCGTGAGCCCTAAAGTTTCTGTTTTTTACAGCATGATCAACAAGACTTCTCCCAATTCTTCCCAAAGGTTCTACTTGGCACAAACACTAATTAAAAGCATAAAACCACATCTAAACAGAGGCTAGATGAATTATTTATTACTAAACAGGAACAAAAATCAAGGAATAAAAATATAGTTGGGCTGCCTCCCAACAAGCGCTATCGTTTAACGCCCCTAGCTAGGCATGATGATTTCAATGATGCTCACATAAAAGATAAGAATTGAAACATAAAGAGAGCATCATGAAGAATGTGACTAGCAAATTTAAGTCTAACCCACTTCCTATGCATAGGGATTTTGTGAGCAAACAAATTGTGGGAACAAGAATCAACTTGCATATGAAGGTAAAACAAGAATAACTTCAAAACTTTAAGCACATAGAGAGGAAACTTGATATTATTGCAATTCCTACAAGCATATATTCCTCCCTCATAATAATTTTCAGCAGCATCATGAATGAATTCAACAATATAGCCAGCACCTAAAGCATTCTTTTCATGATCTACAAGCATGCAAAATTTACTATTCTCCACATAAGCAAAATTCTTCTCATGAATAATAGTGGGAGCAAACTCAACAAAATAACTATCATGTGATTGAAAATTAAGATCAAGATGACAAGTTTCATGGTTATCATTATTCTTTAAAGCATACGCGTCATCACAATAATCATCATAGATAGGACACATGCTTTCATCATAATAAATTTGCTCGTCAAAACTTGGGGGACAAAAAATATCATCTTCATCAAACATAGCTTCCCCAAGCTTGTGGCTTTGCATATCATTAGCATCATGGATATTCAAGGAATTCATACTAACAACATTTCAATCATGCTCATCATTCAAATATTTAGTGCCAAACATTCTAATGCATTCTTCTACTAACACTCTGGCACAATTTTCCTTTCCATCATACTCACGAAAGATATTAAAAAGGTGAAGCGTATGAGACAAACTCAATTCCATTTTTTTATAGTTTTCTTTTATAAACTAAACTAGTGATAAAACAAGAAACTAAAAGACTCGATTACAAGATATAAAGATATACCTTCAAGCACTAACCTCCCCAGCAACGGCGCGAGAAAAGAGCTTGATGTCTACTACACAACCTTCTTCTTGTAGACGTTGTTGGGCCTCCAAGTGCAGAGGTTTGTAGGACAGTAGCAAATTTCCCTCAAGTGGATGACCTAAGGGTTATCAATCCGTAGAAGGCGTAGGATGAAGATGGTCTCTCTCAAGCAACCCTCCAACCAAATAACAAAGAGTCTCTTGTGTCCCCAACACACCCAATGCAGTGGTAAATTGTATAGGTGCACTAGTTTGGCAAAGAGATGGTGATACAAGTGCAATATGGATAGTAGATAAAGGTATTTGTAATCTGAAATTATAAAAACAGCAAGGTAACTAATGATAAAAGTGAGCATAAACGGTATTGCAATGATAGGAAATAAGGCCTAGGGTTCATACTTTCACTAGTGCAAGTCCTCTCAACAATACTAACATAATTGGATCACATAACTATCCCTCAACATGCAACAAAGAGTCACTCCAAAGTCACTAATAGCGGAGAACGAACGAAGAGACTATGGTAGGGTACGAAACCACCTCAAAGTTATTCTTTCCAATCAATCCGTTGGGCTATTCCTATAAGTGTCACAAACAGCCCTAGAGTTTGTACTAGAATAACACCTTAAGACACAAATCAACCAAAACCCTAGTGTCACCTAGATACTCCAATGTCACCTCAAGTATCCGTGGGTATGATTATACGATATGCGTCACACAATCTCAGATTCATCTATTCAACCAACACAAAGGACCTCAAAGAGTGCCCCAAAGTTCTACCAGAGAATCACGACGAAAACGTGTGCCAACTCCTATGCATAGGTTCATGGGCGGAACCCGCAAGTTGATCACCAAAACTTACATCAAGTGAATCACGTGATATCCCATTGTCACCACAGATACGCACGGCAAGACATACATCAAGTGTTCTCAAATCTTTAAGGACTCAATCCGATAAGATAACTTCAAAGGGGAAACTCAATTCATTACAAGAGAGTAGAGGGGGGAAGAAACATCATAGGATCCAAATATAATAGCAAAGGTCGCGATACATCAAGATCGTACCACCTCAAGAACACGAGAGAGAGAGAGAGAGAGAGATCAAACACATAGCTACTGGTACATACCCTCAGCCCCGTGGGAGAACTACTCCCTCCTCATCATGGAGAGCACCGGGATGATGAAGATGGCCACCAGAGAAGGACTGCCCCCTCCGGCAGGGTGCCGGAACGGGTCTAGATTGGTTTTCTGTGGCTACGGAGGCTTCTGGCAGCGGAACTCCTAATCTATTGTCTGTTCTGGAAGTTTTAGGATACGTAGGCATATATGGGTGCAGGAAGTACGTCGGTGGAGCTTCGGGGGCCCCACAAGGCAGGGGGCGCACCATAGGGGGTGGGCGCGCCCCCCACCCTCGTGGGCACCTCCCTTCTCTCCTAACGTGGGGTCCAAGTCCATCTGGTAGCTTTCCTTCCAAAAATAACTTCTCCAGTTGATTTCGTTCCATTTCGACTCCGTTTGATATTCATTTTCTTCGAAACACTGAAATAGGCAAAAAACAGCAAATCTGGGCTGGGCCTCCGGTTAATAGGTTAGTCCCAAAAATAATATAAAAGTGGATAATAAAGCCCAATATTGTCTAAAACTGTAGATAATATAGCATGGAGCAATCAAAAATTATAGATACGTTGGAGACGTATCATAGACCAACAGGGTTCAATTCCTAAACTTAGCGTTGGGTGTCTGTGTGCGTTCATACTATTGCGTCTATATGAGTATTTGTGTTTGTACTGCATTAGAAAAAATATTTACAACATTTCAACATACAATATTTCACCACGATCGTAAAATCTGCACGTGCATGGAACATGCCATTTACTAGTAGTATTTAGTTGCCATATTTAATATGCTTAGTTTCCAGATTACTAAATACTTATTTTCCCAAGAGTTTAAACATGCTTTTAGGTATCAATCAGTTGCCACAAATACTATGTACTCACTTGTCAGATTACATAGTTACCAAATAAAAACTTAGTTTGACCAGGATGCTCGAAACACGCTAGTTGTATCTACTTTTTTGCATGGATAAATATGGAGCTATAAACAGAAATAGGTGCACATAAATATGGAGAATGACAAATAGCTGCAGATTTTTACTTGTTAAATTTCTCCAAGGTAGGAGAAGTGCCAAGGGCTAGAGATAAAAAGGTGCACACAAATATGGAGATTGATAACTATTCAATACATCAATGGTCTTATAGGATAGATAAGTGGGCAGAAAGAAACTAAGGCACATTAATTTTAATTGGCATGTAAATTTGATGTATATCATAGTTCCTGCACCTCCTCGCACATTAGATGTCTTCTTGGGATCTTTGATCTGCAATAACAATCACTACTTAATAGGTGACCGATTTGCACAAAAGAAAAGAAACCAAGTGCTCTAGATTATTACCATAGAAGATGGCCATGCAACTGATTTCCCCTTAGCATCTCCCATGGTCAACGCATTCCCATACAGACGAGGCAATTGAGTATCCCTTTTGAACACCGAATAGATGACAATTTCGACATATTGAGAACCTAGGGGCTCACCCCCACCACAGCCTTTGGATTAGTTGTTTGAATTTTTCCTTTGGCAATAGCGATATTTAAAGGTCTAGTCATGCTATATAGTATCACATCACTTCCACCATATGCGAAAAATTTGCAATTCAGAATATAATCATGGTAAAGAAACAAATTCATATAGCATCATATTAGCAATTAAAGGCCAAAAGGAAAGGAAAGATTTACCCCTTTGTTGTCTATTATGTTTCTCAACATTAACAATTTTTCTTCTAGTAAGAGTGTCATCATTCTGCATAGAAGCATTTGACTCAGCCACCTCCTCTAGATGAGCATTGCCTTTTTCAATATTATTGGCTTCTCTTGTCCTTATGTTCTACATCAAAATCAAGCATTGTAGATGTTAAATATAATAAACTACAACGAGAACACAACATTACATGTTTCGCTATGGCAGAGGTACAATATAATAGAACTAGTGCTACCTGGTGTGGAGTATTTGGTTCATGTTTAGGCGTGGTATTGGTTTCATCTTGTTGCCCCTGTGAAGATAGAAAAAGTTTCCTCATCTCAGCCATTTGCTTCTTCATGTCATCCATTTGGTCTTGCAGATGTTCCACTTTTTGGTTAGATACACGACACTTTTCCATTGCTATTTTAAGCTTTGTAGATTTATACTGCTAGATTCCTGGCAACTCTAGATCAGATGGAGTTGGCCCCAAACCAACAACATGAACATATCCATTTTTTTCTTTTCCACAAACAAACGCAAACAAATCACCATCCTTAATACCATTCTCCAGCAATTCTGGGTGCTTTAATGCTTCATCTTGAAGTTCTTTCTATAGATTTCAGGAATTGTTATGAGTTCCTAGTACTTACTACATAAACAAAAATATGAAAGGAATCGAGAAATTAGAGTGCATCTGAACTTACAATTCTTGCTGCAGACCCTTTCTCAAGAAGTCCACTAATTCGATGTGTATGTGTTTCAATAAACAATTCATGTCTATGTGGGCGGCGCTTGAGCTCCTCGGTCTATGTCAAGTGATAAGAAATATTAAAACAATGAGCAAAATGTACAAACATCAAAGTTTAGAACAAGAATAGCATGGTTGCATACCATTTGAGTGTCAACCCGAGCAAAACTCTTACTTCTAGATGTGTGATTTTGCGTGTGATGTGCTCGATTATTTTTACCTCTTATTGAGCGAGCCTACCAAATGGTTTGATAAATATCATGTCACATAATAAATCATGTCACACAAGTAGAATCAAAGGTCAATACTAACCTAACAAAGAGCATACCTTAGCTTTTGGAGTCAACCAAAATGCAACAAGCAACTTCCATTGGTCAGGATGAACTCTAGCATCACATGATGCTATAAGTTCATCATATTCATATGATTCATCATAATAATCCCTCTTTAGGTCTGATTTGAAGTCTTTCCATTTAATTTGTGCTGTTTTCATATACCATTGGAAAACTCGTTCGTCTAATTCCCAAAACAACTAAAAAATTGGCACTTGGAAATAAGCATTGGAGAACAATACAACATAAGCTAACTCATTAGTCACTCATAAACATGAACACTAAGATATCATCCAGGAACTCACTAACCAATAAAAATATAGCAACATAGCAGCAACCAATAACTATATAGTAGCAGCAACCAAGTATTACCTTTGCCTCGGTCCATAAAGCAAGTTTTTTAGATAGATCAACCTTCCTCCAATCATCAAATTCAACCGGAAAACCCTTGGTTCTTATTTGTGTTCCAACAAAGTTGGTGAACCGTGTAGCAGATTTACCACAAGGCTGACCATACTCATTGATTTCCAACTTGAGTTTAGGCTTGTTTTCCCTTCCCCATATGCTTTTCATAGCTTTAACTTTCCTAACCTCCCTTTCCTGGACTGATAACCAATAAATGCAGAAAATAGGTTTAGTACTACGAATGCATTATCATTCAATTGCTAATCTTGAAGGTACACACATCAAAGTAAAGAAGCATACCTTCAGGTTCATTCAATACAACCTCAGGTTCATTTGAAATTTCAGTATTTAATCTTGAAGAAGACCGCAATTGCCGGCCTGGAGCTTGAGTTTGTGAAACATGAGTTCGCTTTTGTCTCTACAATTAACCACACAAATCAGTGTTAACTATGCAAAAAGGGATAGCAAATAGTGTGCTGGAAATAGTGCATATGTATGTGTGGATGATGTAATAGTTTTAGTAGTATATGATGCAAAGCTATAATCCAACACAAAGAAATTAAAGACATGTGTTTTCTTTTAGTTATATCATATCTAGCAACAATACATTTTTCTTCTTTTGGGGAGCAGGTTGGCCTTCCACCTCAAATGCATCTGCTAGACCTTTAAGATTCAAAGTTCTCTTCAAGTTCTCATTTTGTCTTCTACGTACATCAAGTACAGTTCTGTTCCTTTCGAGTTCATATTCAGGAGTTTTTTCTGCACTTCTTGTTGCAGCTGCCATTTTTGCTCCTGCTCATGTAAGTGCTTACATGTGAGTTAGCAGTCCATACAACATGCAAGTATTTCAACTAAAGTAACAACCAAATTTTACACAACTACCAAATAAAATGCGGAAAATCATTATCACACTTACTTCCTCTTTGGTGCATCAACAATTATTCCATCTATATCAGTCCTTACATGAGAAAATTTGGTATAATCAATGTCAGGATCAACATATGTGTGTAGATCAATTAACAACCCCTTATTAGCATTCTTAAGATCTACATTTTCATCATCCACAACGGCCATAGAGTAGGTGCCATGTGGTTTTGTGTTCTGGACAACTGCACACCAGCCTTTATCATCAACCTCTGGAACATAGAAAATTTGTGCGGCTTGTGATGCTAAGATGAAAGGTTCATCTGATAACTTATCACCACTACTGAACAAATGGTTGAAGTTAACAGTAGTAACCCCAAACTGATCGGTTTTTACCCATTTGTCTTGTTCATGATTGTCAACCCAGTCACATCGAAATAACACCATATATCCTTTTTGGCGGTAGTTTAGCTCAACTATCTCCCTAATAATGCCATAATATATCTCTACTCCTCTTGAATTTTGTGCAGCTATAGCTACTCCAGTGTTTTGAATAGGTCTACCATCATCACTTGAGTGTGTATGGAAATCGAACCCATTAGTAGTATAGCTGTTAAGTTTTCTAGCAATCATGAAAGGCTCTTGGGCTAAAATTTGCATTTCTTTTGATACTTGTACACCTCTTTCAACTAATGACAACACCTGAGTATAGAATTGTTGTTCGTTACAACAGGTTAACATGATTAATGTGGAGCACAATAGGTCAAGTGATGTCCTACTTACATGCTCTCGAAACCACTCATGAAACTTCTCATGTTGCATAGTGTTGATTGCTTTTTCATTGGGAAGACCAATTGAGGATAGGTGCTCGCGGTGCTTCCTATAATTGTGTATCAAACTAAATATTATAAGAAAGATAAGAAAGAGATAATATTACAATAGTGTGGGCAGCTTACTTCACATAAGGTTCTATTTCATTGTGGTTGAACAAGACATATCTATGTGCTTGGATCCAAGAATTATTTGATAATGATACAATGCTACCCAATCCTTGCCCCTTGTGGCACAAGTATGGACTGGTGTTGGAAGTTTCATTATTCAACACCTCAAAATTATTATCTTGTCGAGTGAACCTAGTCTCACACCCTTTGAGATAGCGAGAACATAATGTAAGGCCCTCATCAAACAAATAACCCTCAGCGATTGATCCTTTCGGATGGCTTCTAGTGCGAACATGTCCTTTGCAGTGCCCCAAATACCTACATACTACAGATTGTAAGCCTATTTGCAAAATTCATTTGCAAAAAAATAGGTTGATATAAGACTTTGTTTATAAGATCACCTTTCTACTGACCACATGCTCCGGAAGTGTACTGGGCCACCAATTCTAACTTGGGCAGGCAAATGAACCATCAAGTGGACCATGACATCAAAAAAACTTGGCAGGAATATAGTTTCAAGTATGCTTAAGGCTCAACTATTTCAGCCTCTAGAATGTGCATATCACTAACGCGGATAATAGGTGAGCAAATCTTCTTGAAGAAGTTACTAACACAAGTCAATGCAGCACATACTCTTGTTGGCAATATTTTTCGAATCGCAAGCGGAAGAAGGTGCTGCAGCAGAATGCGATTATCATGGCTCTTCAGTCCAAAAATCTTCTTCTCGCCAACATGGATATAACGTTGTATGTCAATTGCAAAGCCTTGGGGAAACTTGACTCCCATCAAGGCTTGGAGAAAATGTTTCATCTGATCGGGTCTCAAAGTATATTGTGCTGGAGGTATATACAATTTACCCTCTTCTACTTCAATAGGATACAGGTCCCCCATAATACCCAAAGCTTGGATGTCTAAGCGAGAATTTGTGTTATCCTTTGATTTTCCCTCAAGGCCCAGAAGTGTGTTAACTATGTTATCACATACATTTTTTTCTATATGCATAACATCAAAATTATGACGCAACATCAGATCTTTCCAATAGGGCAACTTAAACCACACAGATCTTCTTTTATACAAGGGAGGGGATTCACCTTCTTTGTGTTTTCTCTTTGTTGTCTTCTTGGCTGCTGGATCTTTTCCAAAGGATGTTTCGAGATTTGCTGTCAAATCATCGATTTCCTCACGTGTAAGAGGTATAGGTGCTGTCCTATGCTCTGACTTGCCATCAAATAACTTTTCATCTGATCTAAACTTATGATTGGATGATAAGAACCTATGATGTCCCATATAGCAATATTTGATGCATTTTTTTAATTGTAGAGAACAAGTGAATGAATGGCACTCAGGACAAGCTACCTCACCCTGGTAGCACACCCATGAGTGTAGCCTAAACCTGGGAAGTGATGTATGGTGCAAAGGATGGCAACACGAAGATCAAATATTTCAGACTTAGAAGCATCAAATGTCTTTACACCATGATAATACATATCTACTAAATCATCTACCAAAGGTTCAAGATAGACATCCATATCTCCACCAGGTGCCTTAGGGCCAGGAATGAGAAAAGAAAGGATAAAATTAGTCCGCTTCATGCACATCCAAGGAGGAAGGTTGTATGGAATCAAAAAGACTGGCCAAATACTATAGGTACTCCTTGTTGACCTAAATGGATTAAAGCCATCAGTTGTTGCAGCCAATCTAAAATTCCGACTATCATTACCAATTAGTGGATGTTTGGAATCAAAATCCTTCCAGAAAATAGCATCTGCTGGGAACCTAATCAAACCATCTTTGGTCCGTTGTTCGTCATGCCACCTCATGTCAGTTGCAGTTTTAGAGGACATAAAGTACCTTTGAAGCCTTCTTTTAATAGGAAAATAGCGAAGAACCTTTCTAGGAACTCTATGTACCCTTTTCCCATCAGGACTCTTCTTTTCTGATTTCCACCTTGAAGTTTTACACTTTGGACATTGATTCTCCTTATCAAATTCATTTTTGAACAGTACACAATAATTTTCACAGGCATGAATACTAACATACCCAAGCCCAATATATTTAACTATATTCTTAGCTTCATTGAAATTTTTGGGAAGTACTGAACCTTTGGGGAATGCATCACTAAGTAACTCAAGCACCATGTCAAAACTTTTGTCACTCCATCGCCCAAGAAGTTTGATGTGGACCAATTTGACAATAAAACGCAATTTTGAGAAGTTTTTACACCCGGAGTATAGTTCTTTATTGTCATCATCAACCATCTTCAAATAAGCCTTGGTATCATCATCAACATCTGTCCTACGGTTTTTATTGTCCTCATTGTTCTCTTCCAACACCCCCATCATCTAATCCACAAGCTATGTCTCGCAAGAAATTAGCTAATTCATTTTCTGCCGATGAACTCTCTACTTCTACCTCCTCAATATTAGGGCTAGCGTGGCTAGATTCTCCATGAAACAATCATGTATGATACCCCTCCATGAAACCATCACATATCAAATGGTCACGTGCTTCTGTTGCTGTTCTCCATTTAGAGTTCAAACATATCTTGCAAGGACATAAGATTTTGTTTCCATTTGTTGAATTAATAAAAGAAAACTCTATAAACTTGTCTAACCCCTGTAGATACTCATTTGTGTGCCTACATGTAATTGTTATTTTTAGATATTAGAATAGTTCATGACAAAATTATACCGTTTATGAGTTTGCAAAAAGGAAACTTGATGTACCTAGGCTTAGACAACCAGATATTGTCCATGATGCAACCTTAATATCAAAGTTGCCAAGTATCTGAATATGGCCAGTGCGGTAGTGTTAGCTTTGCATCAGTGAAGCGACAATCATTATTCAAGCAATAGAAGTACAAAACAATAACCATTCAAGCAACAAATACACATCCTTGTCCAGTTGTCTACTATCACAAACAACTGCATATATTCAGATATAGAGAAGGTAATCTAGGGAGGAGTTGATGCTTACTCGGGGCACAGAGACGGAGCTGCGGGAGTGGAGCAGAGATGGAGCTTGGCCGGAGATGGAGCCTGACAGCAGCAGAGCAGAGACGCGGCAGCAGCACTAAAGAGGTCCGGGAGCAGCAGGCTCGGAGATGGAGCTCTGGCAGCAACAAGCCCGGAGATGGAGCTCCGGCAGCAGCAGAGCAGAGGTCCGGCAGCAGCAGTGCAAAGGTCTAGCAGCAGCAGGAGCCCGGAGATGGATCTCCGGCGGTGGCAGGAGCCCGACAATGGAACCCCGATGGTAGTAGGGAGCCCAGCTATGGAACCCTGGCGGCAGCAGGGAGCCGGATCCCCGGCGACAGCAGGGAGCCCGGAGATGGTTTCCTGGCGGCAGCAGGGATGGAGATTGGCGAGGACGGCGGCTACATGTCAGGGGGGAGGGGGGCGGCGGCGGTTGGATGTGAAGCGCGACGACGACGAGTCAATCTAGGGCTGGAGCTCGGGGGGAGACGGGTGCGAGGAAAGCGATGGAGCTAGGGAGGAGGGGGCGCGAGGACGGGGTGGAGTGCGAGGGCGGCGGCCATGGCGGTAGGACTGGATGAGCGCGAGGGCAGCAGCCGATGGAGTGGATACAATGCGAGGGCGGCGACAGCAGTAGGCATGGGTTAGGGTTGGGGTCGATTTGGGGTATTTTGCGGGGGAGGGGGAGTATTTTCCGAGGATACATTGCACGAACAGGCAAAAATTTCGCTCGCGCGCCGAAATTGCGCGCCAAGTCGGTCAATTGACACGTGTCCCTCTACGCCGACACTTAATCTAAGTCTATACACCCTATATACGCCGACACATTTTATATCGCTAAATACGTACCTACATCGATTGATAATCTGTCAAAACCCATACATATGCCGACACATAACACGTTATTAAGAGATTACTGACAAATCCATAGTTATTTAGTGGTTGCCGACACATAATGTGTCTACAGTGATGTACCTTTGCCTACAAAAGTTCCAAAGACAAAACTTAAAAGCTATGATGACAATTATTTTGTAACGATCAGTAGACCTTTGCCCACATAAATGTGTCACGTAAGCTCTACCGTGGTGTATTGTTAGAGGCGGAGACTTATTGCTGAGATGAAAACCCATTATGGATTTGCCAGGCCGACAGTGGTGACGCTTATGGCTGTTGTCTCGTTCTTGAAGGCTTTGCTACGGTTCTTCTTTGTCATCCGCGTTTCTCCGAGGGGAACCCTGATCCTGGATAGGGCAGTGATTTCACCTTGGAGTACATGGTTCATGATGAGCGGTTTTGTCTCTTTGTGTTGACGTGTTCACGGTTGAGGGCTCCGAAGATTCCAAGAGCTAACCTTGTATCCTTTCTTGAGTGCATGTGTGGGGGTGTCGTTTTATATGTGTTGGGTTGTATGATGTTTTTTGCTTTATCTGTAAACCGGGGCGAGAGCCTTTTCTGGTAGAAGCAGCAAGTAATATTGTTATGTTGCCAATACTAAATGGAAATGCAGCAACCGATTCCTTATCATTGCAAGTTGAGCATAATGACCACTTTCAAACTTTTGATCAAATGATTCAATATCTCCTTAGCTTCCCTTGACTTGGACAATTGACAATAACCACCCAGTTATTTTTTTCCTTTTTCCAATGGGAGAAACGGGACTGCCATATTGGATTGGCAAGTTGGGACAGTGTAGCATAAGCATGCCAAAGTATCAAACCATATTGCAACATTTACATGTTACAAATTGCATATAAGGTATTTTTTGAGTACGCAACTCAACACAAACATTAATAACACCAACAAAGCTGGGAAGCTGGTTGTATTGAAGTTCAAAACAAAGGATAAATATAGATTTTTTACAGTGTTTCTTCCGAAACTTCTGAGAATAATACTCGTCTGAGGTTGATACAAAATTTTGAAGTGTTTATGATCAACTCAACCCAGCACGACAATATTCATCCATCCTAAATCAAGGAACATGCTAGGCAAGTGTGAAGTGTCACAGTGTATCTCGGTTAATCATATTCCTGGTGCTGCATAATATACCAGAACATGTGTTAGGTCACCTATTTACCACATGGCAACTTCTCATAGCCACACAACTTCTTGTTGATCCGCTGCCTTGGTCGTATGGGAGCTAACTGGTATGTAGTTTAGCTAACAATAAATTTGATAGCAAAAGAAAAGGTTCTCCTAACAAGGAAGCATGCAGCTAGTTCCCCACCTCTCTGAATCCCAGTGGTTGGCTCTATTTTCGGTTCTCATCCAAAGGCTAGGTCAAAACCATGGCAATCGTTGTTTCGCCTGATTTTCTTTGTTCAGACTTTGCAATGACTATAGGCAGTAGTATCATGCTTGCTCTATGCTACTCCATCCACTTTTGTAGCATGGTTTGGCTGTGTACAGATGTAGGCACACTTTTATTTATTTATTTATTTATTGACACTGTAATAATGTTGTGCTATACAATGGTTACTGATGACATACAAGTATAGGGGATCTATCGTAGTCCTTTCGATAAGTAAGAGTGTCGAACCCAACGAGGAGTAGAAGGAAATGATAAGCGGTTTTCAGCAAGGTATTCTCTGCAAGTACTGAAATAAGTGGTAACAGATAGTTTTGTGATAAGATAGATTGTAACGAGCAACAAGTAACAATAGTAAATAAAGTGCAGCAAGGTGGCCCAATCCTTTTGTAGCAAAGGACAAGCAGGAACAAACTCTTATAATAGGAAAAGCGCTCCCGAGGACACATGGGAATATCGTCAAGCTAGTTTTCATCACGTTCGTATGATTCACGTTAGATACTTTGATAATTTGATATGTGGGTGGACCGGTGCTTGGGTGCTGTTCTTACTTGAACAAGCATCCCACTTATGATTAACCTCTATTGCAAGCATCCGCAACTACAACAAAAGTATTAAGGTAAACCTAACCATAGCATGAAACATATGGATCCAAATCAGCCCCTTACGAAGCAACGCGTAAACTAGGGTTTAAGCTTCTGTCACTCTAGCAACCCATCATCTACTTATTACTTCCCAATGCCTTCCTCTAGTCCCAAATAATGGTGAAGTGTTATGTAGTCGACGTTCACACAACACCACTAGAGGCTAGACAACATACATCTTATCAAAATATCAAACGAATACCAAATTCACATGACTACTCATAGCAAGACTTCTCCCTTGTCCTCAGGAACGAACGTAATTACTCACAAAGCATATTCATGTTCATAATCAAAGGGGTAATAATATGCATATAGGATCTGAACATATAATCTTCCACCAAATAAACCAACTAGCATCAACTACAAGGAGTAATTAACACTACTAGCAACCTACTAGCACCAATCCCGGACTTTGAGACAAGAATTGGATACAAGAGATGAACTAGGGTTTGGAGATGAGATGGTGCTGGTGAAGATGTTGATGTAGATTGCCCTCTCCCGATGAGAGGAGCGTTGGTGATGACGACGGTGATGATTTCCCCCTCCGGGAGGGAAGTTTCCTCAGCAGAACAGCTCTGTCGGAGCTCTAGATTGGATCCGCCAAGGTTCCGCCTCGTGGCGGCGGAGTCTCGTCCCGAAAAGTTCCTCGCTATTTTTTTCTCATCGAAAGACCTCATATAGGAGAATATGGGCATCGGAGAGCCACCAGGGGGCCCACGAGGTAGGGGGCGCGCCCTAGGGGGGGGCACGCCCCCACCCTCGTGAGCAGGGTGTGGGCCCCCTGGCCTTCATCTTTGGCGTGGATTTTTCTTTATTTCTTTTAAGACGTTCCATGGAGTTTCAGGACTTTTGGAGTTGCACAAAATAGGTCTCTAATATTTGCTCCTTTTCCAGCCCAGAATTCTAGCTGCCGGCATTCTCCCTCTTTATGTAAACCTTGTAAAATAAGAGAGAATAGCCATAAGTATTGTGACATAAAGTGAAATAACAGTCCATAATGCAATAAATATCGATATAAAATCATGATGCAAAATGGGCGTATCAACTCCCCCAAGCTTAGACCTCGCTTGTCCTCAAGCGAAAAGCCGATAACAATAAATATGTCCTAATGTTTAGAGGTAGAGGCGTCGATAAAAATAAAATACGGACATGAAGGCATCATGATTATTCTCATAACAGCAACATATATAGATTTTTTCATATGATTACTTATGTTCAAGTGATGATCTATTCACAATGCAAAAGTATAAATCATAAACCTTATTGGGCTCTAACAAACTATAATCTCAGTCATCGAAACAATTGCAATTTATCGTAACATCGGAAAGAGTCTATGTCAGAGCTAAAAAGAAAGTCCACATACTCAACGATAATTTAGTCCTCCATAATTGCTAACACTCACCCAATACTTGTGGTTACAGGGTTTTACTCCGACGCAGAGAAAGATAGGGGCTTATAGTTTTGCCCCACAACCTTTTACCTCAAGGGTAATGTCAACAATAATGGTTCATGCTCTCCTACATCCAATTAGATATATATATCATGTTCTTTCCAACATGCTGAGCTTGCCAAAGGATAAAATGAAAAAGAAAAGGTGAAGATCACCATGACTCTTGCATAAGGTAGAAGATAATAATAAATGATAGGCCCTTCGCAGAGGGAAGCAGAGGTTGCCATGCACTTTTGTGGTTGGATATATAAAATCTCAATGCTAAAGAATGTCACTTTATATTGCCACTTGTGATATGAACCTTTATTATGCAGTCCGTCGCTTTTATTACTTCCACATCACAAGATCATATAAAGTTTATTCCTCCCACACTAATCAATTACATATTTAGAGCAATTTTTATTGCTTTGCACCGATGACAACTTACTTGAAGGATCTTACTCAATTCATAGGTAGATATGGTGGACTCTCATGGCAAAACTGGTTTAAGGGTATTTGGAAGCACAAGTAGTATTTCTACTTGGTGCTGAGAATTTGGATAGCGTGAGGGGGAAAGGCAAGCTCAGCAAGTTAGAGGAACCATGACAACATACTTTATCTCAGAAATAAGAAAGACATAACTCATTACGTTGTCTTCCTTGTCCAACATCAACTCTTTAGCATGTCATATTTTAATGAGTGCTCCCAATCATAAAAGATGTCAATGATAATATATCTATATGTGAAAACCTCTCTTTCCTTATTACTTCCTATTAATTGCAACAATGACCAAAGCTATGTCTGCCAATTCCAAACAACTTTTAATCATCATACTCTTTCTATGTGAAGTCATTACTCTCAATAAGATCAATATGAACTTTTTGTTTCTTTTTATTCTTTTTCTCTTTTCTTTTATTCACCCAAGATCGTGGAAAAATAATCAAGCCCTTGACTCAACACTAATCTTTATTATATATAACTCACGGACTCGATTACATAGAGAGATCATAAAGCAAAACTCAAAACTAGATCATGCCATAAACTTTATTCTACTAGATCAAGATACTACTAATAGGATCGAACTAAGAAAAACGGTAAAGATAAGAGTTGTGATTGTGATACGATACCGGGGCACCTCCCCCAAGCTTGGCAGTTGCCAAGGGGAGTGCCCATACCCAGATACTCAATTCTTCTTTGTTGGAGGAGACGGTGGGGGTGTTGTTGATGATGCGGGCTTGTCATCCATCTTCCAAGGCATAGGTTCACCATCATAGAAAGATGATCGAGTCTCCGGAATCCTCAAATCTGCAGCCAAACTCATTCTCCTGAATCTATATTCATACTCACGGTTTTGGTTTTGAAGGTCATAGACTTGGGCTTGGAGGTGCTCGATCTTCTCATGTAGCTTGAAGATGGCCTCCTCGATGTTCTTGGCATCCGGCTTGTAGTTGTTAGTGAACTACGCGAGCATCATGTGGCTAGCGTTGATTCCACGCTCCACAATCCTTTGGCACTTGAAAACTTGTTGCTCCAATGCTTTGAGCCTCGTCTCTATGCTTCCGGTCCCCTTTGGTCCCTCTTCATCGCGGATGTGCAACAACCCATCACGCAACTCAATGGTTTGAGGGTGTCACAACACCCCCGCGAGGTAAGGGTTGATGACCTTCTCGAAGAACTTGTCCTTGAAGGCGCTTGGGGCCGTCATGATAACCTAGATCTGTCAGAAAAACAGCTCGAAACAAAAACAGGAGATTTTTGCGTGATACGGGAGTCAAAACCTTTGGGAGAATATATAATGAATTTTTACCGACAAAAATATGTAATGTGCAAGAAAATGGAGTCCGGAAGGCACACGAGGTGCTCACGAGGTAGGGGGCGCGCCCAGGGGGGTAGGGCGCGCCCACCACCCTCGTGGGGCCCGCGTGTCCTTCCCGGACTGCTACTTATTTTTCTATTTTCTAAATATTCCAAAACGGAGAAATATTGCCTTAAAAGTTGTTTTGGAGTCGGTTTACTTACCATACCACATACCTATTCCTTTTTGGAGTCTGAAACGTTCCGGAAAGTGTCTCTTACGTATTCCTCCGGGGTTACAGTTTCAATAATATTGGTTTCAACATTTATGGGATTACCTGAGATATAATGTTTGATTCTTTGACCGTTTACCACCTTCGGATTTGTGCCGTCGAAGTTATTAATTTTTATGGCACCGAAACGATAGACCTCTTCGATAACATAGGGGCCTTTCCATTTAGAGAGAAGTTTTCCTGCAAAAAATCTTAAACGAGAGTTGTATAGCAATACATAATCACCTACATTAGACTCACGCTTTTGTATTCTTTTGTCATGCCATGTTTTAACTTTTTCTTTAAACAACTTGGCATTTTCATAAGCTTGGGTTCTCCATTCATCAAGTGAGCTAATATCAAATAACCTCTTTTCACCGGCAAATTTAAAATCATAGTTAATCTCCTTAATAGCCCAATATGCCTTATGTTCTAGTTCGAGAGGTAAGTGACATGCTTTTCCATAGACCATTTTATACGGAGACATACCCATAGGATTTTTGTATGCAGTTCTGTAAGCCCATAATGCATCATCAAGTTTCTTGGACCAATTCTTTCTAGACCTATTAACAATCTTTTGCAAAATTAATATGAGCTCTCTATTGCTCAACTCTACTTGACCACTAGACTGTGGGTGATAAGGGGATGCAATTATATGATTAACATCATATTTAGCAAGCATTTTACGGAAGGCACCATGAATAAAGTGTGAACCACCATCAGTCATTAAATATCTAGGGACTCCAAACCTCGGAAAAATAACTTCCTTAAGCATTTTAATAGAAGTGTTATGATCAGCACTACTAGTTGGAATAACTTCTACCCACTTAGTAACGTAATCAACAGCAACTAGAATATGTGTGTATCCATTAGAGGCAGGAAAAGGTCCCATATAATCAAAGCCCGGGCATCAAATGGTTCAATAACAAGTGAATAATTCATAGGCATTTCTTGACGTCTACTAATATTACCAATTCTTTGACATTCATCACAAGACAAGACAAACTTACGGGCATCCTTGAAGAGAGTAGGCCAATAAAAACCAGATTGCAATGCCTTATGTGCAGTTCTATCTCCAGCGTGGTGTCCTCCATAATACTCGGAATGACACTTGCATAAGATCTGTTCCTGTTCATGCTCAGGTACACAACGCCTAATAACACCATCTACTCCTTCTTTATAAAGATGTGGGTCATCCCAAAAGTAATGTCTCATATCATAGAAGAACTTTTTCTTTAGCTGGTATGTGAAGCTAGGTGGTATAAATTTAGCAACAATATAATTAGCATAATCAGCATACCATGCAGTACTACGAGAAGTACTTATAACATTTAATTGTTCATCAGGAAAGTCATCATTCATAGGTAGTGGGTCATCAAGAATATTTTCTAACCTAGACAGTTTGTCTGCAACGGGGTTCTCAGCTCCCTTTCTATCAACAATATGCAAATCAAATTCTTTAGCAAGAGAACCCATCTAATAAGTCTAGGTTTAGCATCTTTCTTTTCCATAAGGTATTTAATAGCAGCATGATCAGTTTGAATAGTTACTTTAGAATCAACAATATAAGATCTAAACTTATCACAAGCAAATACAACTGCTAAAAGCTCTTTTTCAGTAGTAGCATAATTTCTTTGAGCATTTTCTAGAGTCTTACTAGCATAATGAATAACATTTAATTTCGTATCAACTCTTTGCCCTAGAACATCACCTACAGCATAATCACTAGCATCACACATAATTTCAAAGGGTAAATTCTAATCAGGTGGCTGAACAACATGTGCAGAGACTAATGCTTTCTTAAGTATTTCAAATGCTTCTACACAATCATCATCAAAGACAAATGGTATATCTTTTTGCAATAAATTAGTCATAGGCCAAGAAATGTTTGAGAAGTCCTTAATGAACCTCCTGTAAAATCCGGTGTGACCAAGGAAACTTCTTGTACCTTTGATGTCCTTGGGACATGGCATCTTTTCAATAGCATCAACCTTGGCTTTATCAACTTCAAACCTCTTTCAGAAACTTTGTGCCCCAAGACAATACCTTCATTAACCATAAAGTGGCACTTTTCCCAATTCAAGACAAGATTAGTTTCTTCACATCTCTGCAAAACTCGATCAAGATTGCTCAAGCAATCATGAAAAGAGGAACCATAGACAGAAAAGTTGTCCATGAAAACCTCACAAATCTTTTCACACAAGTCAGGGAATATAGCCATCATGCATCTTTGAAAGGTAGCAGGTGCATTACATAAACCAAAAGGCATACGTCTATAAGCAAAAGTACCAAAAGGGCATGTAAAAGTAGTCTTTGATTGATCTCTAGATGACACATGTATTTGAGAGAAACCAGAATAACCATCTAGAAAGCAATAGTGTGTGTGTTTGCATAATCTTTCTAGCATTTGATCAATAAAAGGTAAGGGGTAATGATCTTTCTTAGTAGCTTTATTTAATTTACGGAAATCAATTACCATCCTATAACCTGTGATAATTCTTTGTGGAATCAATTCATCTTTATCATTAGGAACAACAGTAATACCTCCCTTCTTAGGGACACAATGGACATGACTTACCCATTCACTATCATCAACAGGATAGATTATACCTTCCTCCAGAAGCTTTAGTATTTCTTTTCTTACCACTTCTTTCATTTTAGGATTCAGATGTCGTTGAGGATCACGAACTGGTTTGGCATCTGCTTCCAAATTTATTTTATGTTGACATAGAGTGGGACTAATGCCCTTAAGATCATCAAGAGTATATCCAATAGCAGCATGATGCTTCTTCAAAGTTTTCAATAATCTTTCTTCTTCATGCTCTGAAAGGTTAGCACTAATAACAACAGGATATATCTCCTTTTCATCAAGATAAGCATATTTAAGATTATCAGGCAAAGGTTTAAGCTCAAACACGGGATCACCCTTGGGTGGAGGAGGATCCCCTAAAATTTCAACAGGCAAATTGTTTTTCAGAATAGCTTCCTGTTTAAAGAATACTTCATCTATTTCCCTTCTTTCATTCATGAACATATCATTTTCATGGTCTAGCAAATAGTGTTCTAAAGGATCACTAGGAGGTATGGCAATAGAAGCAAGTCCAATAATTTCATCCTTACTAGGCAATTCTTCCTCACGATGTTGTTTACTAAATTTAGAGAAATTAAACTCATGAACCATATCATCCAAGCCAACAGTAACAATATTCTTAGTGCAGTCTATGGTAGCATTGACAGTATTTAAGAAGGGTCTACCAAATATAATTGGACAAAAGCTATCTTGCGGAGAAGTAAGAATAAGAAAATCAGCAGGATATTTAGTTTTCCCACACAATACTTCAACATCTCTAACAATTCCAATTGGTGCAATAGTATCTCTATTAGCAAGTTTAATAGTAACATCAATATCTTCTAACTCAACAGGTGCAATTTCATTCTTAATTTCTTTGTGTAATTTATGAGGTATAACACTAGCACTAGCACCCATATCACATAAGCCATGATAACAGTGATCTCCTATTTTAACACAAATAACAGGCACGCCTACCATAGGTCTATGTTTATCCTTATCACAAGGTTTAGCAATTCTAGCAGTTTCACCTTCGAACTGAATAACATGCCCATCAATATTATCAGACAAGATATCTTTAACAATAGCAATATTAGGTTCTATTTTAACTTGCTCAGGAGGTGTATAAGTTTTAATATTGCTTTTACGAACAACAGTTGAAGCTTTAGCATGATCCTTTACTCTAACAGGGAAAGGTGGTTTCTCAACATAAGAAGTAGGAACAATAGGATCATTATAAGTGACAGTCTTTTCTTCAACTTTAATAGGTGCAGCTACTTTTACTTCTATGGGAGGATGATATTTAAACCACTTCTCCTTAGGGAGATCAACATAAGTAGCAAAAGATTCACAAAAAGAAGCTACTATCTCAGAGTCAAGTCCATATTTAGTGCTAAACTTATGGAAAATATCGGTATCCATAAAGGATTTAACACAATCAAACTTAGGTGTCATACCTGACTCCTTACCTTTGTCGAGGTCCCAATCTTCAAAGTTGCGTTTAATTCTATCCAATAAATTCCATCTGAATTCAATAGTCTTCATCATAAAAGAGCCAGCATAAGAAGTATCGAGCATGTTGCGATTGTTTTCAGAAAGCCGAGCATAAAAACTTTGCATAATTATTTCTCTCTGGAGCTCATGATTGGGGCATGAATATAACATTGATTTAAGCCTCCCCCAAGCTTGAGTGATGCTTTCTCCTTTGCGAGGCCAGAAATTATATATATAATTGCGATCACGATGAACAAGATGCATAGGGTAATACTTTTGATGAAATTCCAGCTTCAATCTTTTATAGTCCCATCATCTCATGTCATCACATTGCCTATACCATACCAATGCGTCTCCCTTCAAAGATAAAGGGAATACCTTCTTCTTAGCAACATCATCGGATATACATGCAAGCTTAAATAATCCACAAACTTCATCCACATATATTAAGTGCTCATCAGGATGCTTTGTTCCATCTCCTGTAAAAGGATTAGCTAGCAGGTTTTCCATCATAGCCGCAGGAAATTCAAAAGGATTTTCATTTTCAATAGGTTCAGTAGGTTGAGGAGCAACTCTTTGCTCTACTGGACAGGGTGAAGATACCCCGAACAAGCCCCTCAGAGTATTACTTTCCATAGTAACAAGTGACAGTAAATTTCAGCACACTATATAAATTTTTCCTTACCAAATTCCACCTACCAAAGGCGCTACACTCCCCGGCAACGGCGCCAAAAAAGAGTCTTGATGACCCAAAAGTATAGGGGATCTATCATAGTCCTTTCGTTAAGTAAGAGTGTCGAACCCAACGAAGAGTAGAAGGAAATGATAAGCGGTTTTCAGCAAGGTATTCTCTGCAAGTACTGAAACAAGTGGTAATAGATAGTTTTGTGATAAGATAGATTGTAATGAGAAACAAGTAACAATAGTAAATAAAGTGCAGCAAGGTGGCCCAATCCTTTTGTAGCAAAGGACAAGTCGGAACAAACTCCTATAATAGGAAAAGCGCTCCCGAGGACACATGGGAATATCGTCAAGCTAGTTTTCATCACGTTCATATGATTCGCGTTCAATACTTTGATAATTTGATATGTGGGTGGACCGGTGCTTGGGTGTTGTTCTTACTTGAACAAGCATCCCACTTATGATTAACCTCTATTGCAAGCATCCGCAACTACAACAAAAGTATTAAGGTAAACCTAACCATAGAATGAAACATATGGATCCAAATCAGCCCCTTACGAAGCAACGCGTAAACTAGGGTTTAAGCTTCTGTCACTCTAGCAACCCATCATCTACTTATTACTTCCCAATGCCTTCCTCTAGGCCCAAATAATGGTGAAGTGTGTAGTCGACGTTCACATAACACCACTAGAGGCTAGACAACATACATCTTATCAAAATATCAAACGATTACCAAATTCACATGACTACTCATAGCAAGACTTCTCCCTTGTCCTCAGGAACGAATGTAATTACTCACAAAGCATATTCATGTTCATAAGCAGAGGGGTAATAATATGCATATAGGATCTGAACATATAATCTTCCACCAAATAAACCAACTAGCATGAACTACAAGGAGTAATTAACACTACTAGCAACCTACTAGCACCAATCCCGAACTTTGAGACAAGAATTGGATACAAGAGATGAACTAGCGTTTGGAGATGAGATGGTGCTGGTGAAGATGTTGATGGAGATTGCCCTCTCCCGATGAGAGCATTGGTAGAAAAAGGGCCTGTTGTCCCGGTTCGTAAGGGCCTTTTGTCCCGGTTCTGGAACTGGGACTAAAGGGTCGGTACTAATGCCCTGTCCCTTTAGTCCCGGTTCAATCCAGAACCGGGACAGATGGGCCTCCCACTACTGGAATCAGGGAATTTGCCGTCAGCCTGCTCTTTGTCGTCAGCCAGCGGACGGCAAAGACCCTCTTTGCCGTCCGCTTCATAAAAGCGGACGGCAAAGAATAGGCTGACGGCAAATTCCCTGATTGCCATCAGCCATTTCTTTGTCATCCGCCAGCGGACGATAAAGGTCCAGAAGGCAGACGGCAAAGAGCCCAGCTGGGCCCCTCTGCTATATGCCGTCCGCTTAATCTTTGCCGTCTGCCTACTGGACCTTTGCCGTCCGCTGGCGGACGACAAAGAAAGGGCCTAGCTAACGGTCGTTTCCCCCCTCTTCTATGTGCTCTCTTTGCCCTAATCCCACCCCCCTCTGTCTCTCCGGCCCCACACTCCCCTCTCTCACCCCGCGCCCCCAATTCAAACGCGCCTGCACCGCCGCCGCCGAGCCCCGCCGCCGTCGAGCACCGTC